>NC_041382.1:413227911-413231802 GCF_002162155.2 Triticum dicoccoides
GAGGCGGAGCCATTTACCCCCAAGCGCACTACTAGATCTACCAAGAGATCTGCCGGAGCAAATACCACCAAGTCCAATAAGGTGGAGAGTGTGCTGCTGCGTGCACTTGGGTTGGTGCCTGAAGATATGACGGTGGACGACGAGGCAGTCAAGGAACTCCAAGAGTTGTTCGACTCTCCACTTAGAGAGCAACACGTGAGGGTCGTAGCGGCGTTATTCGGCAAGTGTGTCCCAACCAATGAGGAGCTTTCACGTCGGACTGAGGTAGCGATCGGCGTGCTATGAGCATGTCGCCGGGTGTGGGTGTGGTTGATTCGTTTCCATGGATCACAACCCGGAGATTATTTGCTGGAATGTGAGAGGGTTGAACAACCCGGCCAAGAGGAATGTAGTTAGGGAGTTCCTTTCATCTTTAAGAGTTAACCTAGTTTGCTTGCAAGAAACTAAGCTTGAGCTTGTAGATCAATTCATGGTTATGCAATGTTTAGGACCATCCCTTGATGGCTTTGCTTACTTGCCGGCTGAGGAAACGCATGGAGGTATCTTATTGGCATGGGACACTACGCGGTTGTATGTGGATAACATCCAATTCGACACCAACTTCCTGACTGGCAAAGTTCACCAGTTGGATGGCAATGAGTGGTGGATCTCGGTGGTATACGCGCCACAAGGAGACATGCCGAAAACTCAATTCCTGCAAGATCTTTATGATAGAAGGCTGCTTTGCCCAGGGCCTTGGATGTGCCTCGGTGATTTCAACATGATCCTTAGGGGAGCGGAGAAGAGTAATAACAACATCAACAGAGCAATGATGAGCAAGTTCCAAAATTTCGTCGATGACCATGAGCTCAAGGAGCTTTACATGCACGGACGCCGTTTTACTTGGTCTAACGAGATAAATGTGCCAACATTCACCAAGATTGATAGGTTGCTCGTTTTCGTTGATTGGGAGCTCTCTCACCCAGACTACCTGCTTCAAGCGCTATCTACTAGCGCTTCGGATCACGCTCCTTTACATCTCTCCACGAGCAACAACTTTCAAGCTAAGCATCGCTTTCACTTTGAGCTCTACTGGACAAAACTTGACAGTTTCCATGAGGCGATTCAGGAAGCTTGGGTCTGTAGCAATGCTATCTTCGACCCGTTTAAGAGGTTGGACGCGCTTTTCAGGAACACGGCAGCTTACTTGCAATCGTGGGGGCAGAAGAAAACTGGAAACATAAAAATGCGCATGAGGATTGCTAATTGGGTGATCGCCCGGTTGGACAGAGCTCAAGAGCTCAGGACTCTAGCCCCGATGGAGCTTTGGCTGCGCCGAACTCTTAAGTTTGCGCTGCTAGGGCTGGCCTCCCTAGAGCGCACAATCGACAGACAGAGGTCTAGGATTCGTTGGCTGGAGGATGGAGATGCTAACAGCAAAATTTTCCAAGCGGTGGCGAATGGGAGACGAACCAAGAACTTCATCCCCTGCATCAAGCGGGGCGATGAACTCATCACCGAGCAATCTAGGAAAGAAGAGGTGTTCTCGGAGGCCTTTGAAAACCTGCTTGGCAAGGCCGGCGCAAGAAGAGGCTCACTGGATCTAAGCTACCTGCAAATGCTAAGTCATGACCTGCATGAGCTAGAGCTCATTTTCACAGAAGAGGAAGTTTGGAAGGTGATCAACGAGATTCCGGCGGACAGAGCACCTGGCCCGGATGGGTTCATCGGAGTGTTCTACCACATCGCCTGGCTAGTTATTAAAGGTGATATTATGGCTGCCCTCATGAAGCTGTTTGTTGGAAACGGGAGAGGTTTTTACAAACTTAATGGCGCACACATCATTCTAATCCCCAAGAAGCCAGAGGCCATGGAAGTGGGAGATTACCGTCCTATTAGTCTCTCGCACAGTTTCACCAAGATCTTTGACAAACTGCTTGCCTTGAGAGCTCGCCCCTGCATGTTGGAAATCATCAAGATCAATCAGTCCGCTTTCATCAAAGGGAGGAACATTCACGACAACTTTCTGCTCGTTAGACAAGTGGCACGCAAGCTGCGCGGCCGAAAGGAGAAGGGACTCTTCCTCAAGCTCGACATATCAAAAGTGTTTGATTCATTGTCCTGGCCTTTCCTCATGGAGGTTTTGAGAGCTAAGGGCTTCGGCCAGAGATGGATTACGTGGATTTCGCTGCTTCTCCAATCAGCCAATACCCGTGTGATTGTCAATGGAGTACCAGGCAGGCGGTTCCTCCACGCTGAAGGTCTTAGGCAGGGCGATCCGGTCTCGCCGCTGCTCTTCGCAATTGCCATGGACTCCCTCACCTATGCCATGAAGAAAGCCGCGGATGTCGGAGTGTTGAGCTCGTTCAGAGGCATCGCGGTGAATCAGAGGCTCTCGTTATAAGCTGATGATCTTGCCCTGTTCTTGAGACCGTCGCTTCAAGATCTCACATTTGTTAAAGCCGCCCTCGACATCTTCGGTGAGGCGTCTGGCCTCAAGATCAACTACACCAAATCACAGGCGATCCTCATCAGGCAAAATGAGATCGATCGGCAAAGAATGGAGACAGTGCTGCAATGCAAGATTGCTAAATTTCCTTGCTGTTACCTAGGACTGCAGCTGGCGATTCATCAACTCTCCCGTGCAGACTGGCAACCCCTCCTGGACCAGGTCTGGCACTTTATCCCGGCCTGGCAGCGTGGCTTCATTCAAAGGCCGGGCAGGCTGGTCCTTGTCAAAACGGTGATCGCGGCTAGGCCAGTTCATCTGCTTTTGGTGCTTGACCCTCCTGCCTGGGTTTTGGAAGATATCAACAAGTGGATGCGATCCTTCTTTTGGGCTGGTGAGAAAAGTCATGGAGGGCAATGCCTCGTTGCTTGGGAAACGGTTTGCAGGCCGACGAGCTTTGGTGGTCTGGGAGTAAAAAATTTGGCTGTGCAAGCTCTCGCACTCCGTGTGCGGTGGGAATGGCTTAGGAGAACGGATCCGAAGAGGCCATGGCAAGGGCTCCACCTAATGGTTGATGAGCAAGCGCACGCTGTCTTTGATAGCTTGGTTAAGATCACCGTCGGAGAGGGATCAAAAATCATGTTCTGGAAATATCGTTGGATTCATGGAGTGGCGATAAAAGACATTGCCCCACTGCTCCTTCAACTTGTCAGCACTCGAGACAAGAACAGAAGAACGATGCAAGAGGCACTTCCTGATAACGCCTGGGCGAACGATATCCATGGTGAGCTCTCGTTCATGGGCCACATGCAAGTTTACCTGCTGACTCAAGCCATTAGTTCGGTGGAGAGGAACATTGACGAACCGGATCATTTCGACTGGCCCTGCGACGCGTCGGGCAAATACACAGCCAGCTCTACCTATAAGAGACTCTGCATTGGATACACGCACGCCCCGACTGCCGGCTGCATTTGGCAAAGCTGGCCCCACTCAAATGCAAAATCTTCATGTGGTTGGCCTGTCAATACCGGCTATGGACTTCGGACCGTCGTGCCCGACATGGCCTTCAAGACGCCCCATCCCCTTGCTATACTTGTCTCCAAGATGAGGATAATGCGGATCACATTCTCGTGCAGTGCGTCTACGCCCGCGAGGTGTGGCACTCTTGTTTCAGCTCATGGAGAATCACCATCCACACGCCGGACGCAAACGTCACATTCTTGCAATGGTGGCTTCAGCAAAGGAGTAGATTCAGAGGGAAGGCCAAGAGATCCGTGGACTTGGTCGTGATTCTCATCGCATGGGCACTCTGGAAGCAACGCAATGCACGAGTCTTCAACAACAGATCGCGACAGAGATCCCTCCTGCGGCTTACAGACGATATCCAACGGGAGATTGCGGATTGGAAGAAGGCCGGTCTCGGCGGTGTTGGAGCTTTAGATGCTTTTACGAGAGAGTAGTCT
>NC_041382.1:413232028-413344183 GCF_002162155.2 Triticum dicoccoides
TCTACCTTCTATAAAAATATGGTATGCCTTTGGCGTACTCTCGAAAAAAAATTCTAAACACATCTTCCTGATTTTAATGCGGGTGGGCCTGTGCCTCTACACCCAGTAAACCCCTCATCCCTGTAACATTATGTATGTGTAGCAAAGCTCTTTATTCCTTGGTGATTTCTGTATGTTTTAGTAGTTGTGTATGCTATCTTTTTATGGCTGGACCCGTGGATTCTACAATTGGTTCGGCTGCTTGGCTTGCACACCTCGCCACCCACAGCCATGCTTCCATCTCTGGCATTCCCGCAAGCCCAAAAGTGCAAGCAATTAAATCCTCCTTGGAATGCACGTTCCGGAAACCTGGCATTTGCCGTGGAGTAGATCCACATCAACGCAGCCTATAAATCCGCAACACCAACGGAAGCTTCCATCTCATCTCATCTCATCTCCTCTCCGAAGAACCATCAATACAACCAGCAAAGACATCCAAAGCCATGAAGTTGCAGAGCTCCCTGGCCCTCCTGATCGGCCTGAGCGTCGGCTGCGCGGCAGCGCAGGAGAGCGGGAAACAGGCGGGCTACGATTTCTTCTACCTCGTGCTGCAGGTGAGTGCGCGTGTGGCCGGTTCAGTTCATCGGTCGTTGCAGCCTTGCAGTTGCCGAGACGTGGTGTACGTGCTGCTTGGTTGCTGATGGATGGTTCGTGCCGGCGGTTGGCCTTGGTGTGTGTGTGTGTGTGTGTGCAGTGGCCGGGGTCGTACTGCGACACGAAGCAGAGCTGCTGCTACCCGCGGTCCGGCAAGCCGGCGGCGGACTTCGGGATCCACGGGCTGTGGCCCAACCGCGACGACGGGTCGTACCCGCAGAACTGCAACCCCGACAGCACCTTCGACCCCTCCAAGGTCACCCCTTCTTCTCCATCGCACGCATTATTCGTTTCCCGGAATGACCTTGCGTGCACGCACCGTTGTTCCTTCTCGCACGAGGTGCACCACCAAAAAAAAGAAGCGAGAGGGACGGTCCAACGAAAAGTGACGAGAAATGTACTGTGTGTTGGGTGCAGGTGAGCGACATCCTGAGCAGCCTGCGCAGCAGCTGGCCGACGCTGGCGTGCCCGACCAACGACGGCCTCCGCTTCTGGGCGCACGAGTGGGAGAAGCACGGCACCTGCGCGCAGAACCTCTTCAACGAGCACGGCTACTTCCAGGCCGCCCTCCGCCTGCGCGGCCAGCTCCGCGTCCTCGACGCCCTCGCCACCGCCGGCATCTCCCCCGACGGCGGCTACTACACGATGGGGGCCATCAAGGGCGCCATCCAGGAGGGGACCGGGTTCGCGCCTCACGTCGACTGCAACCGCGACGAGTCCGGCAACAGCCAGCTCTTCCAGCTCTACTTCTGCGTCCACGCCGACGCCTCGCGCTTCGTCGAGTGCCCCATCCAGCCCGGCGGCAGGCCCTGTGGCAACAGGATCGAGTTCCCGGCTTTCTGATCATTATCTCCTCCAACCCATGGAGTCATCGTGTGTTCCTTAATTTGCCTCCCGATTCGTAGATATTCATTTGGTTTTCATTTCTTACCGCTGGCAGAATAAACGTGTGCTCGTTTTCTTTCTTTTTCCCATTAACTTTCATGTCAATGACCTGATCTCAGGCAGCAATTGAAGTTACGACGAGCACTGTTCAGTGGCCACTAAACAAACTAAAGTATTAAACTCATAATACTAGTATTTGCCATCCGTGAAGCTGGTGGTTCACAGGTTCCATGTCTTGTGTACACGCCACAACAATTTCACCTGTCACCCGTACCGCAACACAAAACACCTGAACTCTAGCAGATATATTTTGAGATACATTCTCATGGTTGTGAACTCCGATTGTACCAAAACCGTTGGCGGGGTTCATCCAACGACTCCAGATACACCACTGGCCGATCGAATAAATGAAATTTTCTAGGACACTGCTAAGTAGCGTGGACTCTAACCACACTGGCCCATTAAAACCCTTCACCCACGCCATTCGTGTTTTCTTTCTGATGCATGCGTCGCATTCATGCCGCCTCAGAGCACGCAGCGGCCGACATTGATACCACGCGATGTGACCGGAGAGAGGGCGGCGCTGAGGCCCCTGGCGCGATCTAGATTGGATCTCGTGGTTCTGAAACTTGCGGCGGCGGAATAAGTATTTCGTCAACCACCGTGGGTTTTTTGAAATTTTAGAGTATTTTATAGAGCCAGAGGTAGGTCAAGGTGGTGCCCGTGGGCCCCACTACCCACCAGGGTGCGCCAGAGGCCCCTGGCGCGCCCTGGTGCCTAGTGGGCCCCACGAGCCTCTTCTCGTGGCCTCCAGAAGCTTCAAGGGTCTGGCAGTGCCCCAGCTCCACCCCATGGGACACCGGCGCTCAGTCATGACACGACTGTCACGGCAGCAGAAGGTCGGCCATGGTCAGCTCCAGTCCGGCTGCTGGGAGCTCTTCCGCAATGTCGTCATCCTCACTTGCATCGCCTGCTGCTTCGTTTAACGAGGCACCACCCATGGCATCGCCACCACTTTGCCATCCATCACCGCCGCACCGCATGGTTATGCACGCACTGGGGTGCATTGTCCGAGCAACCGTTACCCTGCTGACGAGTATTTGTGTGCAGCTTCGACGTCCTCTCCATCGCCCATTCCGTCATCAGCTCGTGTGGTCCTTCGTGACCCGCACTGGCTTGCTGCGATGCAAGAGGAGTTCGATGCCTCGCAACCTAACCGTACCTGGCAACTCGTTCCCTACCCTCGGCATGCCAATGTCATTAGCGGAAATGGGTGTTTCATCACAAGACTCATCACAACAGAATTCTCGAGCGCTACAAAGCGCGTTGGGTGGTTCGTGGCTTTCGTCAACGAGCCGGCATGGACTTCACTGACACCTTTGCTCCGGTCGTTAAGCCGGGCACGATCCGCACTATCTTGCAGCTTGCGGTCTCCCATGCTTGGCCCCTGCATCAGAGGGACGTCTTCAACGCCTTTTCTCAACGACCATCTCGACGAGTAGGTCTTCTATCAACAGCACATTGGGTTTGTGGATGCTACCATTCGGATCATGTGTGCCTGCTCTCACACTCACTATGGGCTCAAGCAGGCTCCCCGTGCGTGGTACCAGCGCATTGCCGCATACCTTCAGCAAGTTGGGTTCCGAGTAACTCGCTTCGACGCCTCGCTGTTTGTGTATTGCCACGGCGATGTCACTGCATACCTATTGCTCTACGTCGATGACATCATCTTGACGGCATCATCCAGTGAGCTTCTTCGACAGCTCACCGCTCAGCTTCAGTCCGAGTTTGCCATCAGGGACTTGGGCCCCTTGCACTACTTCCTATGGATTGAGGTGGTGCGCCGTGTTGATGGGTTCTTTCTACACCAACAAAAGTACGCTCATGAGTTGCTCGAGCGCGCCAGCATGCTTAATTTCAAGCCCGTCGCCACGCCAGTTGACACGAAGGCCAAGCTTTCTGCCCTTGATGGATCACCTGCATCGGATGCTTCATTCTATCGCTTCATTGTTGGTGCTCTTCAGTACTTGACGCTCACTCGGTCGGACTTGACATATGTTGTTCAGCAGGTGTGCCTTCACATGCACTCCCCGCGAGACTCGCACTGGAACTCGGTGAAGCAGATTCTCCGCTACATCCGTGGTACCATGGCATTTGGCATCACTTTGACGACATCCTCCTCCATCGAGATGGTCGCATACTCCGATGCAGATTGGGCTGGCTGCCTTGACACTCGACGGTCCATGTTCGGTTATTTTGTCTACCTCGGGTCCTCGCTCATATCATGGTCGTCCAAGCGTCAATCCACGGTATCACGCTCGAGTGCTGAAGCGGAATACCGTGCAGTGGCCAACACTGTTGTTGAGTGCTCTTGGTTACGACAACTTCTTCACGAGCTGCGTCATGATGTGTCCAAGGCTACACTGGTGTATTGTGACAACGTCTCTGCCATCTACCTCTCCACAAACCCCATTCATCATCGTCGCATGAAGCATATTGAGTTGGACATTCACTTTATGTGCGAGCAGGTGGCTCTTGGGCGAATGTGCGTCTTGCATGTACCCACCGCTCAGCAATTTGCAGATGTCATGACCAAGGGGCTGCCGGCGTCCATCTTCGAGGATTTTCGGTCCAGTCTATGCATCACCAATGAAGTATCGACTGCCGGGAGGGGGGGTGTTGAATATGATTGTATCAATGTAGATTTGGTATGTTAGGATTGTGTTTTACTCTTGCCTAACAAGCCAGACCACCTCTGTATCACCAAAGAGATTAAATAATGATCCAACAGAGCAACTAGGAAGAAAACTGTTTAATGGCGGAGATGGAGAGCTCTGATGCCCCCGAGGGCGAAAATCCTCGGCCTCCCGACGTGCGGCCGTCCTTGCCGCCGGCGACCCAATCGTCACCGCCTCTGGCAGTGCCGCCGCCGCGGGTGAATGAGGACGGATCAGCTCGGCCTGACTCGGATCTCGGGGAATCCATCGGGGCGGAGGCGATTCCGGAGAGGGCGCAGGTGGAGAGGACGACCCCGGTGCAGTGGCGCGTCCATTTCACCGATCGCGACTCCGGATGGAACGAGGGTCGTCTTTCAGTATCTCCGGTGTCCCGTTGGGCAGCACTGCGTGATATGAACAACGACATCATCGCCGGAGAATACTTAGATGTTGATGTCCGGATCGAGGTAGGTTTTCGGATTCCTATGGACGTATACGATGTGGTTGTCGATTGTTGCATGCAGGTAGTTCAAGAGGAGACGGTGGATCTCGCCGACTTGACGAAGACGCCCGAAGGTCAGAGATCGGAGGCGATGCCTAGCGGGGCGACTGGGGCGACGGCCTGCGGGGCGACCGCGGGTGCGTTGCCGGGTGCCGCCGGCGATAGACGACGGGTGGGGGCCGGTTTTGGGCACTAGCTGGTGCCGACGAGGACGACCCGGATGGGGACGCGAACGAGGCGCCGCCATCACCGCCGTCGCCGACGCCTTTGGACCAGATTTGCGAATTCTTCCATGCGGGCTACACGAAAACGGCAGTGGCGACGACAATCGATAAAGTGCTGCCTCTCGACGATCCAGCCAGGATAGGGTTGCACAAGGGAGAGAAGGAGGAGATGGTGCGCCGCGTGGTGCATCGTCGGACAGCGGCGACGGCGGTAAGGCCTTGGAAGGGTCCTATCCCGAAGGTCAGTCTTCCTAACCTTACCATTTTTGATTTAATTCGGCCGGAATCTTGGACTGTTGTTAAGAGGAAGAAATCGAGAAAGGCGGTGGCGGCGGCGGAGATCAGCGAGATCCGTGCCGACAGGACTCGTCGTTTGAATTTGCTCTTGGGCCTCAGTGGCTCCGATCGGGCAACGGCTGACTTGGGCCGGCCTACTGATGGGTATGTGGCCCATAGCGAGGCAGCTCCTCTTGGACCGTTAGCTGGGTATGTGTCCCAGCCTAACGTGGACTCCGTTCGGGCGACTGAATACGTGGGGGCTGTTCCCTGCATGCGTGCGGTCGATCATGAAGGTTCGTGCGATAAGCCGCCGTCGTTGTGCCCTAGCTGGATTCGTAGGAGAGGGACGCCGGGGTTTCGTCCTTGTGGCCCGGGGAGAGTGGCGCGCATTCCTCCTCTCGGGTCCATGGCTGGACGTGGAGCTGCGGCGCCGCCCGCCAAGAAGCCGGCCAATGCTGCAGTTGGTCGGGGTGGGGCTGTCGCACCGTCGGGCGGGGCGGCACAGCCGCCGACTGCGAGTGCGGGGCGCGGGGCCCTGGGGCTGCTTGGCCAGAGGCCGCCTGCGAGCAGTGTTGTGCCTACGGGTACCCAGGGTCGCGGCGTCGGCCACGCGGGCGTTCGGCCGCCGGGGCATGTGCCCATGCATGCTACGGCCGGAAGGGGAGGGCCCAGACCTCCGGCACCGACTGCGGCGTCCGTGGCTCAGCCAGCTGTGGGTCGCGGTGGGCCTCGGCCTCAGGCGCCAGGTGTGGCCGGCGTAGCTGCCGCTGGCCGGGGTGGTGGTGTGGCCCTTGGGGTTGTGCCGGCGCCTACGGGCGGCCAGCCTCGGGCCGCACCTCCGCCGCACTATGTCGCAAGGCCGCCTCAGAACCGGTCGCATGTTCCGCCCCGAGGCCAGTGGGGAGACGATGGACATGATGTGTATGGAGATGGACAACATCGTGGTTCCTCTTCCGCGGGAGGAGGTCGTGGTTACGCCTGGCAAAGTGACGGGTCTACTAAGAGACCGTTCCTCGGTCCTCCCAGTGGATTTGTCAAAGGAGCCTCAGGTCCGGACAACCGCTAGAGAGGAGGCTACCGCGGACATCGTGGGGGTCGGGGTGGCTGTGGGAGGAATCGCCGACAACCTCCGCCCCCGGCTGGTGGTGACCACGCAGCGGCAACCATGGAGACCGATCACGCTCAGTCTACGGACCTCACTACCCAGGTGATGGAGGTGGTGACGGCCCTGGCTAGTGTGGAGGTACCTGCTTCCGGGACGGTGGCTGAGGTTACTGACAGGTCTGATTCTGAGAGGGTGGCCAAATGGGCGCGCAAGAAAGAAAGGATGCTTTGCTACCGTTGTGGTGAGAAGGGCCACTTCATTGCTGAGTGTGTGGCGGAGCTATGTGAGTCGTGTGGTAAGCCAGCACATACATCTGGGGATTGCCCGTTTTTGCGTGACCAGGCTCCGGCTCTGACAATGTATGGAGTATATTGTGCGGAGCTGATGTTCTTTGAGTCCCCGGCAGCGAGAGAGATTCCGGAGGAGACTCAGAGTATGACCACCGGGATTGTGAAAGCGACCCAGGGTGAGGTGACTGAGGCTCAGATTGTGCGGAGGCTTCAGGAACTGGCACCGGGTGAGTTCCAGTGGGAGTTGGTTGCTCTCGAGGATAATGTCTTTAGGGTGGATTTCCCCTCTGTGGATGATTTGCAGAGACTGCTGAGCTTCGGTCTGTGTAGGGTTCCTGGCACAAAGTGCATCCTGGAGTTTCACGAGTGGAAGAAGGTGGATCCTAAGGGCAAACCACTTACGCAGGTCTGGTTGAGGTTTTTGGGAGCCCCATCCAAACCGTTGCAGGATGTTCGTGTATTATGGTTGGGAAGACGGAAAGAGTAGATATGGCTTTTACTCGAGCTCATGGAGTAGCCCGGCTTCTAGTGAGTGTTCTGGATATTGAGTTTGTACCAGATAAGGTCAACTGGACTTATAGGGGAGAGGTTTTCCCGCTCGAGATTGAGTTTGAGGACTCTGATCTGTTTGCTGAGGCCATTAATGGGAATGACGTGGATATGCATGAGGGTGACGACAGTGCGGGTGCTAGGGGGACACCGACTGAGGAGTCTTCGAGGGAGGGGACTAACGGTTCTGGCACCAGTGCTCAGTTGCCCGGGGTTGTGTCCGGGGTTGAGCCGGCACCTTCATCATCGGTGCCTATGACTTCGCTGAGGTTTGGGTCCTTCGAGCCAGCCTCTGCCCCTCCCAGACTTTGGAGCGACAGGATGGATTCTGATGATGTGGTCGAGCGTACGCTCCCTTTGTTGGAGTTTGAGGGAGCTGGCGGGTCTTTGCCTGGACCTATGGAGACAGCTTCGTCGCTGAGGACTTTGGTTGGAGATGGGGACGTTAAGCCCTTGGTTGCTTCACCTCCCCCTGTCTCACCTGTGGTCGAGGTTTCGGAGATGATCTCTACGCCCGAGTTGGGGCTTGGGGGAGGGGAGTCGGGGCAGGTGGCCTCGACAACTCCCATCTCTCTACCATCACCAGTGATCCAGGTCTTGGAGGCATCAGCGGGTGTTGCGACAGCTGGCCCGAGGCAGGTGGCCTCGGCTATTTCGTCACCGGTGGCGGCGATGGTGCCCGCGACCTCTGTGGCGCTGGGGGGGAGGGTTCAGGGCAGGTGGCCCTGACTCCTCCTTCTTCTGCGGCGGTCAGGAGGACCGTCTCGCCGACGACGCCGGCGCGCCACTTGGCGCCGAGGGATGGGGCAGGAGGAGGGAGCGGGCAGGTGGCCCCAACTGTCCCGTCTCTTGCCCTACCCATGGGGCACTTGTTCGAGGGCTTGGGAGCCCGCAGCCGCCTACTCTATTTACTAGAGAGGAGGTAGTGGCCTTTGGCGGGATCCCGGACCCGGTATCGACGGGGAGACGGATGAGTGCTCGCGTTCAGGAGCTTCCGGAGGTGGATGATATGCAGCAGCGGTGCACTATGAGGGCGGCCAAGCTTCACGATGCTGCGATATCTTCTGGTATGTCCATCAACATATCTAATACTTTATTGCATTTTTCTCATAAGGAGATTATTAATAATGCAAACCAATTGGGAGTTTCACTAGGTGTTACTGATAGTGAGATCTCCAATTCGGTGAATGATCTATTAGATTTGGAGGCGGAGCGTGTCTTAGAGACTATTCGTAATCTTGCAGCGGTTAAACCCATGAATGATGACGAGATTGATGCGTTAGGGGTTAGAGTGCTAGATAATCTGTGTGCGGATCTAGCACCTTCTAATCATGAGTCGGAGGACGATGATGTGCCCCTAGATGTTGTAGCTGTTAATTCCGTTGAGCCCGGTTATGAGGACCGGGCGACAGAGCCCACTAAGCCAAAGCGTAAGTGGAAACGGAAGATTTATCCCGATTCTGCAGTTCGTAGGAGTGCTAGGATTCGGACTACTAAAAAATTCCATGACGAAATATGAAAGGAATCTTTTGGAATAGCAGAGGTCTGAAGGACTTGGCTAAAAGAAGGTTTCTTGCTGAGGCTTCTCTGGAACATCGGTTAGATTTTATTGCTCTATCGGAAACCGGTAGAGATAATTTTGCGCCGTAGTTTCTATCCTCTCTTGCCGGTGGTATTGATTTCGATTGGCATTGTCTCCCTCCACGAGGAAGATCGGGAGGTATCTTACTGGGTGTGAGATGCGATTCCTTTGAAGTCCGGAGTGTAGTAATGGGTGACTTTACGGTAAAGTTTCGAGTTAGGTCTAAAGTTGATGGGTTCAACTGGGTTTTGGTCGCGGTTTATGGTGCCGCACAGCCCGAGCTTAAACCGGAGTTTCTGGCGGACATTGTTCGAATATGTGGGTCCGAGCAGCTTCCGATTTTGGTTGGGGTGATTTCAATATCATTAGGAGGAGAGAGGAGAAAAATAATGATAACTTTGACGGCAGGTGGTCGTTTATGTTCAATACCATTATTGAAAGCTTGGATTTGAGGGAGATAGAGCTTTCTGGTAGAAAGTTTACCTGGGCTAATACTCTGCCAAACCCGACATATGAAAAGCTTGATCGAGTTCTCACGAGCGTGGAGTGGGAACAGAAGTTCCCTCTTGTTACGGTGCAAGCTCTCACGCGGGGAATTTCCGATCACACACCATTGTTCGTCGACTCAGGGGAGCCGAACCATATGGGAAACAAAAACACCTTCTCATTTGAGATGGCCTGGTTCGAACGCGAGGGGTTCTTAGACCTCATAGCCAGGGAATAGGCTAAGGGTGTAGGAGGTAGGACGACGGTCGAGCGTTGGCAGAATAAAATTAGGCATTTGAGAAGTTTCTTGCGGGGCTGGGCTAAGCACCTCAGTGGGGTGTATAAGATCGAGAAGGATAGGCTCCTTTCTCTTGTACAGGCCCTGGACATAAAAGCTGAATCCGCAATTTTGCTGCCTCCTGAGCTCCAGGTTAAAAATGAGGCGGAGAAGAGGTTGAAAGAACTTCTCCGCGAAGAAGAATTGAAGTGGGCTTTGCGAGCTAAGGTCCGCAAAGTGGTCCAAGGGGACGCGAATACTCAATTCTTTCACCTCATTGCTAATGGTAAGCACAGAAAGAAGCAGATCTTTCAACTTGAACAGGATGAGGGTACTATTTTAGGTCAGGATAATCTCAAAACCTATACTACCGAATATTATAGACAGTTATTTGGACCTCCGGAGGATAATTGTGTGTCCCTTAATGAGTCCAGGACTGAGGATGTGCCTCAATTGTCTGATGCCGATAATGATATCCTGGTTGCCCTATTCTCAGAGAAGGAGGTGTTTGATGCTATTGCACAAATGAAAAACAATAAGGCTCCCGGACCGGATGGGTTCCCGGCTGAGTTCTATAAAAAGTGCTGGCACATTATTAAGGGGGATTTACTACCTATGTTTCATGATCTATTCTCTGGAAAGCTTCAATTATTTCACTTGAATTTTGGAACTATCACATTGCTCCCTAAGAAATGGATGGTGTGAGAATTAAGCAGTTCAGGCCGATCTGCCTCCTCAATGTTAGTTTCAAAATCTTCACCAAGGTCGGGACCAATAGGCTCACACAGATTGCGCATTCTGTGGTGCAACAATCCCAAACTGCTTTCATGCCGGACAGAAACATCCTTGAAGGAGTGGTTGTTCTTCATGAAACGCTCCATGAGATCCACTTCAAAAAATTAGATGGAGTAATTTTTAAGGTAGATTTCGAAAAAGCGTACGATAAGGTCAAGTGGCCATTCCTCCAACAGGCATTGCGTATGAAAGGTTTTGATGAAGCCTGGCGCCGACAGGTCAAATCCTTTACGCAAAAAGGGAGTGTGGGAATTAAAGTGAATGACGATATAGGTCATTACTTCCAGACACATAAAGGCCTCAGACAAGAAGATCCGATGTCCCCTATCCTGTTTAACATTGTGGTGGATATGTTAGCAATTTTGATAGGAAGGGCTAAGGAGAATGGTCAAGTGGGTGGTTTGGTACCTCATCTTCTTGATGGAGGTGTATCCGTCCTTCAATACGCTGATGATACAATCATCTTTATGGAGCATGATTTGGCCAAGGCGAGAAATATGAAGCTGGTGTTATGCCTTTTTGAACAATTGACCGGGTTAAAGATTAACTTTCATAAGAGCGAGTTGTTCTGCTTTGGTAGAGCCAAAGACGAACAGGAGTCTTATAGGCAATTGTTTGGGTGCGAGTTGGGGAGTTTACCTTTCTCATACCTTGGTATTCCGATACACCATCGTAGGCTGACAAACAGAGAATGGAAGTGCATCGATGATCGATTTTAGAAGAAACTGAGCTGCTGGAAGGGTAAGCTCATGTCTTACGGAGGCCGTTTGATCTTGATTAATTCGGTGCTCACGAGTATGCCTATGTTCTTCTTATCGTTCTTTGAGGTCCCAGTTGGTATTAGGAAAAGACTGAACTTCTATCGGTCGCGTTTCTTTTGGCAGGGTGATGAACTTAAAAGAAAATACCGGCTTGCTAAATGGGACATCATCTGTCGACCGAAAGACCAAGGGGGTCTTGGTATTGAAAATCTTGAAGTTAAGAACAGATGCCTTCTTAGTAAGTGGTTGTGGAAGCTTTCCTCCGGGACTGAGGCCATGTGGGCGCAGATCCTCCGCAGCAAGTACCTCCAGACTAAAACATTATCCCAGGTCACAGTTAGGCTGACTGATTCGCCTTTCTAGAAAGGACTAATAAAAGTCAAACAATCAATATTCAATAGGACGAGGTTTGTTATTGGAAACGGTGCAAGTACACGTTTCTGGGAGGATACTTGGCTTGGCGACTCACCTTTAGCCATTCAATATTCATCTTTATATCGGATTGCTCAACGACGTGAGGTGTTCGTGGCAACGGTATTTCAATCTATCCCCCTTAATATTCAGTTTAGACGGTCCTTAGCGGGCAATCGTTGGGAAGAATGGCTCCATCTAGTTAGGAGACTAATGGAGGTTCAACTTTCTCACCAACCCGATGGATTACGCTGGAAGTTGACTAGATCTGGAGTATTTACAGTTAAATCAATGTATATTGATATTATTAATTCAAACTCCATTCCAACTTCCAAGTTTGTCTGGGCTGTCAAAGTTCCTTTAAAAATTAAAGTGTTTATGTGGTTTGTCCATAAACAAGTTATTTTAACAAAGGACAACTTGATAAAGCGTAATTGGACAGGACCTACTAGGTGTAGTTTCTGTGATCGGGATGAGACGATTAAGCATCTATTCTTTGATTGCCCGTTGGCCAAAGTTATTTGGCAGACGGTCCATATTGCTTTTAATATTACTCCACCGAATTCTGTCAACGCATTATTTGGGACATGGCTTAATGGGGTTGAGCCTGACTTAGCAAGACATATTCGGGTTGGAATTTGCGCTTTGTTGTGGACTATCTGGAATTGCAAAAATGATTTGGTTTTTAACAGAACATCACGGATTCATTTTTTGCAGGTTATTTTCTGAGCTACATCATTGATCCATTCGTGGTCGCTACTCACTCCGATGGAGGCCAGGAAGCATTTGGTTACTGGATCTATCCGTTGGGAGATGTTAGCTCGTTATATCTTCAACCGGTTTGGATGGCGGTCATGTAATAGGATAGGCAATTAGTTTACCTATCTATTTTTAGCCAGCCGGTTGTGGCGTTTTTTCTTGGCTAGTTTGTGTATCTAGCCTTTTAGGCTCTGTGTGAGCTGTCTTTTTTTTCAGTTGGAGACTTTGGAACCTTGTTGGCCCTTTTGTTTATTTGGTTAATAAGATGGCCGTATGCATCACTCTGATGTAGAGGCCGGGGAGCCCTCCCTTTTCGAAAGAAAAAAATGCCTACGGCATCATCAATCATATTGTGCATTGCAAAATATTCATAGTCTACAATGAGAAACCGGAGCAACATCCGGTCTAGTCTTTGTAGAATCTCCACATTGGACAATGATGGCGCTGTGTAGTATTTCTTTTGTTTGATCAAAAAGGATATACACCTGCTAGCAAGCTCGCCTAAAGCAGCAGAAAATAGCCCCTCCATCTTGCAGCTAAGAGGGGGAAATACTGGTATGGAGTTTGATCCGTTCATGCCAAGTCCATATCTCAAACAAATGATGTTTACTTAACTACGTAGAGGGAATGAAGGTCACGAGCTCATGGCTTGTCCCTGCTATTATTGTACTATCAGTCAGTTAAATCTTGGATAGGAATAGCTACCTGTGCCATGTGATGTGATAAGGATAGTGTCAGAGCCCAATTGCTGCACTGATAAGCTCAAACACTTGACAGGATAATATATGAGGCTTGTGAAAAATGCTAGAAGCAACACAGAACAATGGATTTGTATAGCCTTGTATAGTCCTATTTTCTAGCTACCTAGCTCTTAGTTTGATAGTCTGTACAAACAACCATAAAATCTTTACAAATACACGCAGAAACGCAGTACAATACTACTGTTTCCCGTCAAAAAAGGAAAAAAAATACTTTCCATTTTCATCTTATTTCTTTACCTTTTCCCCATCAAATTAGATGTAGTAGTTCGCACTTCAAGAACTACAGCAGGAGCAGTACACGCTCCTATTTTTCTCATTGCATTTGACCATGGGTTCTAGCTTGGCATCAGGGACAAACTACAGGGGGGCATCAATCGCTCTCGCCTCTCAGTGATTCCACTTGTTATGCAACTTGTGATGATTGGGCCCAAAGAGAGACATTGGTTATATGTACATCAAGAATGCTCCAGGTTCCACTCAAAAAAAAAAACTCCAGGTTAGCCAGCCATGTCGACCAAGTGACTATGATGATATCCTACAGGTAATTCTGGTCATTGTCAAGGTGGTTAGTGACATTGACAGCATATCTGGTCCAGCATCTAAACACAGCAGGTCGAAGAAGAGAAAAGGTCTCTCTGGATTATTGTACTGGACTTGTTAATTTGTGCTGTTATGAGTTAGTATTTTTTGTATATCTTCACCTGTTCATGTACTTATTTACATAAAATAATCCATCTGGGTGTTTATTATAGAATGATAGATGCATGACACGGATAAACATTTGAGCTATAATAGATAGTAGTACTTCTGAGTGGTTTCAATTCACGCAGAAGAGTACTAGTCATCTTCGTTGCTAACACTAGAGAGAAAAAAACCTAGTTTTCTGTCCAAGTACTTATGGAGAGGCATTCGCTTGAATTGCAGGTGAAACTGGCCATTCAGATCAACATATATATCATAATCAACAGCCGACATGCACAGTCAACGCCGAAGACCACAACAATTTTGGAGAAGCTATGGCAAGTGTTGTTAAAAGTTAGGAAAAGATGCTCAGTATGGGAAGCTATCATCAATAACAGTTGGATATCCAAAATCAAACAACTGTCAGACACCCAGGGTTCTTCGGGATCACATTGCTCTCTGGCAGTCGCTACACAATTAAATTTCTATGATCACTGACAACATCTCTTGGAAATAGACGTCCGCGGCCGATATTCAGCGGGGAGTGTTTATCTGATTCAATTCCAGGGGCTCATTCGCTCTAGATTGGTCGATCTGATCTAGAAAAAAGCGTGTCCCACAAGCCCAAGCTTTCAGCATGAATTGCGATGCGAGGTCACTGCCTCACTGCCGACAGGCTAACCAGACGTGGAGTGGTCGATCTGATCTGGAAAACAAGTGCGTGTTACAACCCAATCTGCATCCCCAATGCCGCTGCCACGGCCACCCTGAAACTTATCTGCGCATGTCTCGCAGCCACTTCAACTTACCTGTATCATTAGCGAGCGCCTAGCGATGCAGAGGGTGCAGCTGCGTTCTTGGTGGGAGAATGGTTATGCTTCAGCTCAGTCTTGGAAACTCATTTCTCTAACGAGTCAAATCCTTGTGAAATAAGGAAAGAGAAACGGAATGCCATCACGGTCCCCGTCCGGTGGACAATTAATCTGGAATGAAAGGAATGGCTGATTCTTTCGCGATGAAGCAAAGAACACATATGCCTCCTTCCAATATATCAAAGACGACGTTGCTATTTGGAAGCTGCGGCCATGTTCTAATCTGCCTCCCATAGCGACGAGCATGACAAACTTGCTAAGGCAATACCCTTCTACGACAGGAAAGAAGACTTCTGCTAAAATTGTGCCACATGATACATTCGTCATCTCAGCCTTTTAGAGTTTTGCTAGAATATTGTGGTTTTGTTTAAACCACGGTTTTATATTTTTGGTTATGCTTGGCATAAACAAATACACCAGTTTCACAAACCGTAGTATCTCTAATACCATGCATTCAGATCTTTACTGCATGTGCCTTTCTTCCTTGAGATCCTCGTTCTTCTTTCTTGGGCTGGGATATATGGATGGATCACAACACTAGAAGAAAAAGATACATCCATCCATAACATTTTGGCCCGAACGGAAAAAAAATGTCACAGAAGTGTAATAGTGAAATATTCAATTCTGAACCCGAGCTTATCTGCATCCGGTGAATATTAAAACCAAAAAAATAATAAAATATTCAAAAATATCTGATTTTCTTTTTTATGTGCAAGATGCTTAAGCGCGTGATGTCCGTGCAAATTTTCAGGGTGTTTGGACATTTGAGGAGCTCATGGCAATTTTGTCTTTTTTGCCACAAGATCCTCGAATGTCCAAACTAGGACAAATTTTGCGCGAACAGCATGCACAGGAGCATCTTGTACTCCAAAAAGATTCAGATTTTCTTTTTCTATTTTTGTCGATTTTAGTGTTCATAGGAGAAGCATAAGAGCTCGGGAGCCAAAACGCCGTGTCATGAAAACACATATTATCATGGATGTGGTGGGCACCTACTTCTATGATAAAAAAAATTATGACTGAAAATGGAATTTTTCGGACTGGCGGCACACCTGCATGACATTTTTTGGGTCTTCCATGATGTAAAATAATCATGGTAGAAGTGAGTGCGAGATTTCAGTATCTCTTGGATTAGTTCTGCCTCGCACGTGTACATGGGTGGTCGAACCCGAGCGAGATACAAGGTAGTTTAAGGGATCTCGCATGTTGTGCAAGTCTTCGCATTATCGAACCCGAGCGATCGATTGACACTCATGCACTTTGTAGCTCCCGATCTAATGATCGATGCTTGTGCGCGGAAGCAGTTACACGTACATTGGAGGCCCCTGTTGCATATGCACAAGATCGTATTCGCATACAGAGAACCCCATCGATCGATGCGAGTCTCTCTCGCTAACTAGTCTGCTTATGTGTGGCGTACGATAATTGGAGAAGCTGTATGCGCTGCGATCGTGCGTGGTAGTGTACGAGGCCTTCGTATGCCCGAGGGTAGTTGATGTGTTTGCATTGCGAGGAGCTCCCACGCTTGTTGCGCCCCTTGTGTGTGATACGTAGAAAGTTGACAACCGATTATCGAGGAGCCCCTCTCAATGTACAGTACCCTATTGCTGCCGCGCAGTACTCCTGCCCCATGCAGTTGCCTCTTGATGCACATGACCGCATTGCGACAGTCATGTGGTATCCCCGCCCCAGCTGATTGGCGCTCAATGAACAGGACTCCGTTGCACGGTATCGGCACATTAAAATTCGTTGCTTCTTGATGAACAATGTCCCGTTACAGGTTCCCTGCTGCTGCATACCCTCACCAACCTGTGCAACCGTTTGTTGCCTTTACTCCGTTGCTGCATGCGTAACTACCCCAGCCGGCCGGCTGTTGCTCACCATCGGACATTGCCTTTCGATGTATAGTAGCATTGGTCGTATGCGCGAGTATTTTGCATGATTGTTCGAGACCACAACCATATGTATGTACTACGTACTAGGCCCGTAGTTTTACAACATTGCCATACATGTACACGTTTAGGACGGGACTTCGTGATCTGCTAGGTCTGGGGGCAAAGTTTTTAATATGGTTAGTACGACACATAGGCATGCGATCTTTCGACTCTATAACGATGAAAGTGTCTTTTGAACTTGAGAGAAAAGTGTTTTCTGGATGATATTATCACATCGCCGATACCAACATATAGGACATGCAATTAGGAGACCCTGAAAGTGGGCCGGAGATTTACAATTCTTAACCTACAAAATGTTGTAGGCCTAATTAGGACTTTTTAGAGAGTAGGCATATTGCCCGGCTTTAGCACGCTGAAGCCCTTACAAGTACAAATCCAGGTCTAAAGAGGTTCGCCGAAAAGAAAAGAAAAAAACATAAAAGTAGAATGGTTCGATATAGACCCATAGGGCCGAGGCACTAGGCCAAATAACTAACGATGCAAGCCGGCGCTGCCGGTGAAGCGTAGTGAGGTGGGCCCTGACGGCAGAGGCCCTCAGCCGCCCTGCTGATCCTCATGGGTCCTATGCCTGCCGTAACTGGGAGACGAGCGTGCAGAACTTCTCCAGTAGCACCTCGATAGTTGAAGCATCCTCCGTCTTGTTCAGTGGTTTCCATAGCTGCATAAAAATGATCATTTTATATATGATATCAGCCGGGTATTTAATGAATTTTCCCTCAATTACAGCTTTGTTGCGAGCATGCCATAAGGCCCAAGCCATTGCCGCAAAGACAAACAAAGTAATCCTACATGGGCGGCCAGACAATCATGCGACTAGTGTATGGAAGGCTCCAAACGAAATGGGAGCCCAATTGCAACTAGTAGTATCACGGATAACACCCCAAAGGAGTTGTGCCAGGATGCACTTGAAAAGATATAATTGGTATCTTCGATTGCACCGCATAGGGGACACCGCCCGTCCCCTGGGCCGTGTCGTTTCTGAACCTGGACACCTGTGGGCAGCCTATCACGGACCAACTGCCAGAGGAAGATTTTAATCTTAGTAGGGATACGTGCCCTCCAAATGTCCATTGCTTGGAACGGAACCGCTCCATTGTGTAAGGCCCGATATAAGGATTCAGTCGAGAACTATCCTGATGGTTCTAATTTCCACCGAAATGAGTCCGGCTCCGCATTTGGTGTAATAGATTGTAACAGGGCCACCAACTGGTCCCATTCGACTCTTTCCATGGCCCCGATGGAGCAACAGAACTGAGGGGCCCATTGGCCGCCCCTCCAAATCTCACTGACTAACGCATTCGGTGCCATTGTTATGGCGAATAGCCGGGGGAAGGCGGTAGCGAACGGCTCTGGCCCGAGCCACACATCCAGCCAAAAGACGGTGGATTGCCCGTTGCCGATCCGATGAATAGCACCCAGGCGAAGGAGGTGCCTGATCTTAACAATCGCTTTCCAGAACGATGAGTCGTTTCTTCCTGTTGCGGTAGACAGCGGGGCTTGTTGTAGATATTTGTGTCTGATGATTTGTAACCAAAGGCCGCCTTGGCCGGTAAGTATTTTCCAAGCCCATTTTGCCATTAAACACCAATTCATGTGCTTGGTATTTATGAAGGAAATATGCCCTAGAGGCAATAATAAAGTTGTTATTTATATTTCCTTATATCATGAAAAATGTTTATTATTCATGCTAGAATTGTATTAACCGGAAACTTAGTTCATGTGTGAATACATAGATAAAACAGAGTGTCCCTAGTATGCCTCTACTTGACTAGCTCGTTAATCAAAGATGGTTAAGTTTTCTGACCATAGACATGTGCTGTCATTTGATGAACGGGGTCACATCATTAGAGAATGATGTGATGGAAAAGATCCATCCGTTTAGCTTAGCATAAATGATCATTTAGTTTTATTGCTATTGTTTTCATCATGACTTATACATGTTCCTCTGACTATGAGATTATGCAACTCCCAAATACCGGAGGAACACCTTGTCTGCTATCAAACGTCACAACGTAACTGGGTGATTATAAAGATGTTCTACAGGTGTCTCCAATGGTGTTTGTTGAGTTGGCATAGATCAAGATTAGAATTTGTCACTCCGATTGTCGGAGAGGTATCTCTAGGCCCTCTCGGTAATGCACATCACTATAAGCCTTGCAAGCAATGTGACTAATGAGTTAGTTTCGGGATGTTGCATTACATAACGAGTAAAAAGACTTGCCGGTAACGAGATTGAACTAGGTATGATGATACCGACAATCGAATATCGGGCAAGTAACATACCGATGACAAAGGGAACAACGTATGTTGTTATGCGGTTTGATCGATAAAGATCTTCGTAGAATATGTAGGAGCCAATATGAGCATCCAGGTTCCGCTATTGGTTATTGAGCGGAGATGTGTCTCGGTACGCCATGCAGTGGTGGGTGTGCACAGTAGATGTCCGTCAGAACATCGTGCCCACGCCCATGCAGATCGAGAAGAGGAGGAGTGGCGGAGATGGGAACCCCTCCCCCCCCCCCCGCGCCTCTGCCGCTCGCCGCCGCCCCCCCCCCTCTCGCATCAACCTCCTTGACCGCGAGTGTTGGGCGGATTGGGCGGCGGAGGAGGACCTGGTTGACGCGGCTGCGGCTGCGGCGGGTCTCCTTCCGAGTGGCCACCGTTTTGGTGACTGACTCGCTGCGCTCGTCTCCGGTGAGCTGCCCCCTCTCCCCCGTCCGAGCGCTCCCCTCCCTGCGCAGGGGCCACCTCGCCCCTCCCATTCCCCACCTTCCCCGTCACCGGCGCGGTCCGGCCCTCCGGCTGGGCGGCGCGGTCGCGGGGTCCGAGCCCGTCTTGGGGGTGGTCGGGAGGGCAAACTTCGGTCGTGCGGCAGTTTCTTGGCGTCGGGACACCCCCTCGCCGTCGAGCTCGTGCCCCCCCTCCCTCAGTTGGCCTCCTCTGCTTCGGGGATGGCCTCGACATCGCGCGGCGTGCCCAAATTCCGCGCCTTTCTCCCCTCGCCGGCTCCGGCCAGCCCGGCCACCGACGTCCCGCGGGCGGTGTTGGCGCCGCGCCGCCACCCCCTGGCCGTACGTGGGGAAACCCTTCCCTCCCACAGCGACCAGTCGCGTATTGGGCTGGGCCTCCTGGAGCGCCTTGGGCCTCTGGTGTCGGGGGGCTTCCCTTCTTTGGGCCATGGGGTGGACCTGGGCCTCGCCTCGTCTCTTGCTGGAGGCCCGGGCGATCCTGCTCCAGGGCCCGAGCTGTCCTCTTCTCTAGGGCATGCGTGCTCCCTTGCTCTGCATTCCTCCCCCCTTCCCGCACCATCCCATCCCGCGCTTCCCCCGACCCCCTCCTCCATCCCCGCAGCGTCCGTGCTCTTTGCTCGGCCCCTGATGCCGCGCGATGTGGGGGATGGGGCTCCTCGCCCGAAGCGCCGTGCTGACGAGCCCGCGGACCGTCGCCTGGCTGAGTCTTGGCGCCCCTCCCCGGAGGCCTCGCGGAGGGAATCCGAGCTCCGCTCCGAGCTCGTGTCCCGAGGCTCTGCCCCGACTTCGGATCCCTTCGGGAGGGAGGACCGGCCACGTGACCGTTTGCCGGACCACTGGCGGAGCCGTGGGCATGAGCGGGACCGCCGCTCCCCTCCTCGTCGCTCCCCTCCCCGCCGGTCGCGATCCCCGGTGCGCTTTGGCCGCGCGGAGCAATCCCTGCCTTGTTGATACAATCCCCCCAGCGTCAGCCACAGCTCCCTCCCTCAGGTCCCGGCACCACCAATCCTCGCGGCGCTTTCGCGAAGAAGAAGAAGAAGAAGAAGAAGAAGAAGAAGAAGGCTGGCCAGCAGTTCGGTGGTGGAGCTGGCCAGGCTTCCTCCGTCACCCACTCGACCGCGCAGGAAAAGGCCACCTCCTGCGCTGCCTCCTGCTTCAACTGTGGCCAGGAAGGCCACTGCCAGGTCGACTTCAAGGAGCCTCCGGCTTGTTTCAAGTGCAAGGGCACAGATCACCCCGCGATTCTCTGCCCGCTTCAGCCAGAGGAGGGGGAGCTGATGCTCTACGGCCATGCCTTGGATGATTTTGGGTTCTTCCAGATGGATTTGCCCGTGGTCGCGGCTGTGCCATTCCTGACTGCTCTCATCTCAGTCCTGGAGGGCCGGTCGGCTTCCCCGGCGATCATCACCGAGGAGCTCCATCACCTCTTCCGCCCGGATTGGGACTGGGAGGTTGTTCCGATCTCTGATCACGAGTTTACAGCGGTGTTTTCGGACCCTATCAGCCTGCGCTACGGCACGCACAGTGATCAGCTCACTTTGGCTCTCAACAAGCTCACCGTCAGCATCTCGGTGCCATTGGTGGACCCTATGGCGGTGGCCAGTCTCTCGACGGTGTGGATTCAAATCCGGGGACTACCGCCGACTGCCAAGAAGGAACATGTCATTCGGAACATGTCTAGACTCCATGGCAAGATTGTGCAGGTGGACGGCCCCTCCCTCATCCACGGACCGGCTGTTCGTGTCAAGATCAAGACTCCCGATCCAACTAAGCTGCAGACGACAGTCCGTATGTTCTTTGGAGATGCTGGATATGACCTCAAGATCTCGGTGGAAGGGGAAGCTTTGGGCTCTTCCCATCCAGTGACGGATGATGCGGCACTCGGGTCCGATGGCGACTTGGGCGGTGGCCCACGCTCCCACGGTGATGGTCGGTCACCGCGCAGGCGCAGCCATTCACCAAGCTCCAGCGGAGAGGATGAAGACTCCCCTACACCTCATGCGCCACCCTTGCCAGGGAACAAGACAGCGACTAAAGAGCTCTCTCTGACCCATGATGCTCCTGTTGGAAATATGCCCTAGAGGCAATAATAAAAGTATTATTATTATATTTCCTTGTTCATGATAATTGTCTTTTATTCATGCTATAACTGTATTATCCGGAAATCGTAATATACGTGTGAATACATAGACCACAATATGTCCCTAGTGAGCCTCTAGTTGACTAGCTCGTTGTGATCAACAGATAGTCATGGTTTCCTGGCTATGGACATTGGATGTCGTTGATAACGGGATCACATCATTAGGAGAATGATGTGATGGACAAGACCCAATCCTAAGACTAGCACAAAAGATCGTGTAGTTCATTTGCTAGAGCTTTGCCAATGTCAAGTATCTCTTCCTTCGACCATGAGAGCGTGTAACTCCTGGATACCGTAGGAGTGCTTTGGGTGTATCAAACGTCACAACGTAACTGGGTGACTATAAAGGTTCACTACAGGTATCTCCGAAAGTATCTATTGTTTTATGCGGATCGAGACTGGGATTTGTCACTCCGTGTAAACGGAGAGGTATCTCTGGGCCCACTCGGTAGGACATCATCATATGCGCAATGTGACCAAGGAGTTGATCACGGGATGATGTGTTACGGAACGAGTAAAGTGACTTGCCGGTAACGAGATTGAACAAGGTATTGGATACCGACGATCGAATCTCGGGCAAGTAACATACCGATAGACAAAGGGAATTGAATACGGGATTGATTAAGTCCTTGACATCGTGGTTCATCCGATGAGATCATCGTGGAACATGTGGGAGCCATCATGGGTATCCAGATCCCGCTGTTGGTTATTGACCAGAGAACGTCTCGGTCTTGTCTACATGTCTCCCGAACCCGTAGGGTCTACACACTTAAGGTTCGATGACGCTAGGGTTATAAAGGAAGTTTGTATGTGGTTACCGAATGTTGTTCGGAGTCCCGGATGAGATCCCGGACGTCACGAGGAGTTCCGGAATGGTCCGGAGGTAAAGATTTATATATGGGAAGTCCTATTTTGGCCACCGGAAAATGTTCGGGATTTTTCGGTATTGTACCGGGAAGGTTCTAGAAGGTTCCGGAGTGGGGCCCACCTGCATGGGGGGACCCACATGAACGTGGGTAGTGGGGGCAAGGCCCCACACCCCTGGTCAAGGCGCACCAAGATCCCCCCTTAGAAGGAATAAGATCATATCCCGAAGGGATAAGATCAAGATCCCTAAAAAGGGGGGATAGCAATCGGTGGGGAAGGAAATGATGGGATTTCTTTCCTCCCACCTTTGCCAACGCCCCAATGGACTTGGAGGGCAAGAAACCAGCCCCCTCCACCCCTATATATAGTGGGGAGGCGCATGGGAGCTTCACCCTTGCCCCTGGCGCGGCCCTCCCCCTCTCACAAGTACTCCTCCTCTCCCGCGGTGCTTGGCGAAGCCCTGCAGGATTGTCACGCTCCTCCACCCCACCACGCCGTTGTGCTGCTGCTGGATGGAGTCTTCCTCAACCTCTCCCTCTCTCCTTGCTGGATCAAGGCGTGGGAGACGTCACCGGGCTGTACGTGTGTTGAACGCGGAGGTGTCGTCCGTTCGGCACTAGGATCATCGGTGATTTGAATCACGACGAGTACGACTCCATCAACCCCGTTCACTTGAACGCTTCCGCTTAGCGATCTACAAGGGTATGTAGATGCACTCTCTTTCTACTCGTTGATGGTCTCTCCATAGATAGATCTTGGTGACACGTAGGAAAATTTTGAATTTCTGCTACGTTCCCCAACAGTGGCATCATGAGCTAGGTCTATTGCGTAGATTCTTTGCACGAGTAGAACACAAAGTAGTTGTGGACATTGATGTTGTTCAATATGCTTACTGTTACTAGTCCAATCTTGTTTCGACGGTATTGTGGGATGAAGCGGCCCGGACCGACCTTACACGTACTCTTACGTGAGACAGGTTCCACCGATTGACATGCACTTGGTGCATAAGGTGGCTAGCGGGTGCCAGTCTCTCCCACTTTAGTCGGAACGGATTCGATGAAAAGGGTCCTTATGAAGGGTAAATAGCAATTGGCATATCACGTTGTGGTTTTGCGTAGGTAAGAAACGTTCTTGCTAGAACCCATAGCAGCCACGTAAAACATGCAAACAACAATTAGAGGACGTCTAACTTGTTTTTGCAGGGTATGCTATGTGATGTGATATGGCCAGAAGAATGTGATGAATGATATGTGATGTATGAGATTGATCATGTTCTTGTAATAGGAATCACGACTTGCATGTCGATGAGTATGACAACCGGCAGGAGCCATAGGAGTTGTCTTTATTTATTGTATGACCTGCGTGTCATTTAACAACGCCATGTAAATTACTTTACTTTATTGCTAAACGTGTTAGCCATAGAAGTAGAAGTAGTCGTTGGCGTGACAACTTCATGAAGACACGATGATGGAGATCATGATGATGGAGATCATGGTGTCATGCCGGTGACGATGATGATCATGGAGCCCCGAAGATGAAGATCAAAAGGAGCAAAAATGATATTGGCCATATCATGTCACTATTTGATTGCATGTGATGTTTATCATGTTTATGCATCTTGTTTACTTAGGACGACGGTAGTAAATAAGATGATCCCTTACAAAATTTCAAGAAGTGTTCTCCCCTAACTGTGCACCGTTGCTACAGTTCGTCGCTTCTAAGCACCACGTGATGATCAGGTGTGATGGATTCTTACATTCACATACCACGGGTGTAAGACAGTTTTACACAGCGAAAACACTTAGGGTTAACTTGACGAGCCTAGCATGTGCAGACATGGCCTCGGAACACGGAGACCGAAAGGTCGAGCATGAGTCGTATAGTAGATACGATCAACATGAAGATGTTCACCGATGATGACTAGTCCGTCTCACGTGATGATCGGACACGGCCTAGTTGACCCGGATCATGTAATCACTTAGATGACAAGAGGGATGTCTATCTGAGTGGGAGTTCATAAGATGAACTTAATTATCCTGAACATAGTCAAAAGACCTTTTGCAAATTATGTCGTAGCTCGCGCTTTAGTTCTACTGTTTTAGATATGTTCCTAGAGAAAATATAGTTGAAAGTTGATAGTAGCGATTATGCGATCAGTAGAAAGCTTATGTCCTTAATGCACCGCTCAGTGTGCTGAACCCCAACGTCGTTTGTCGATGTTGCGAACATCGGACATACACGTTTTGATAACTACGTGATAGTTCAATTAAATGGTTTAAGTAGAGGCACCAAAGACGTTTTCGAAATGTCGCGGAACATATGAGATGTTTCGAGGGCTGAAATTGGGATTTCAGGCTCGTGCCCACGTCAAGAGGTATAAGACCTCCGACGATTTTCTTAGCCTGCAAACTAAGGGAGAAAAGCTCAATCGTTGAGCTTGTGCTCAGATTGTCTGAGCACAACAATCACTTGAATCGAGTGGGAGTTGATCCTCCAGATGAGATAGTGATGTTTCCCCAAAGTCATTGCCACCAAGCTGCTAGAGCTTCGTGATTAACTATAACATATCAGGGATAGATATGATGATCCTTGAAATATTCATGATGTTTGACACCGCGAAAGTAGAAATCAAGAAGGAGCATCAATTGTTGATGGTTGGTGAAACCACTAGTTTCAAGAAGGGCAAGGGAACAAAGGGATACTTCATGAAACGGCAATTCAGCTGTTGTTCTAGTGAAGAAACCCAAGGTTGAACCCAAACCCGAGACTAAGTGCTTCTGTAATAAGGGGAACAACCACTGGAGCAGCATTACCCTAGATACTTGGTAGATGAGAAGGCTGGCAAGGTCGATAGAAGTATATTGGATATACATTATGTTAATGTGTACTTTACTAGTACTCCTAGTAGCACCAGGGTATTGGATACCGGTTCGGTTGCTAAGTGTTAGTAACTCGAAATAAAAGCTACGGAATAAACGGAGACTAGCTAAAGGTGAGCTGACGATATATGTTGGAAGTGTTTCCAAGGTTGATATGATCAAGCATCGCACGCTCCCTCTACCACCGAGATTGGTGTTTGCGTTGAGCATAGACATGATTGGATTATGTCTATCGCAATACGGTTATTCATTTAAGGAGAATAATGGTTACTCTATTTTTGAATAATACCTTCAATGGTCTTGCACCTAAAGGAATGGTTTATTGAATCTCGGTCGTAGTGATACACATTTTCATGCCAAAAGATATAAGATAGTAATGATAGTACCACTCACTTGTGGCATTGCCATGTAAGTCATAATGGTATAAAACGCATGAAGAAGCTCCATGTTGATGGATCTTTGGACTCACTCGTTTTTGAAAAGTTTGAGACATGCGAACCATGTCTATTGGTGTATATGCATGAAGAAACTCCATGCAAATGGATCGTTCGGACTCACTTGATTTTGAATCACTTGAGATATGCAAATCATACCACATGGGCAAGATGACTGAAAAGCCTCATTTTCAGTAAGATGGAACAAGATAGCAACTTGTTGGAAGTAACACATTTTGATGTGTGCAGTCGAATGAGTGCTGAGGCATGCAGTGAATATCATTATGTTCTTACTTCACAGATGATTCGAGTAAATGTTGAGTATATTTACTTGATGAAACACAAGTCTGAATTATTGAATGGTTCAAGTAATTTCAGAGTGAAGTAGCAGATCATTGTGACAAGAGGATAAAATGTCTATGATATGATTATAGAGATGAATATCTGAGTTACGAGTTTTGGCACACAATTAAGACATTGTGGAAATTGTTTCGCAATTAATACCGCCTGGAACACCATAATGTGATGGTGTGTCCGAACATCATAGTTGCACCCTATTGGATATGGTGCGTACCATGATGTCTCTTATCGAATTACCACTATCGTTCATGGGTTAGGCATTAGAGACAACCACATTCACTTTAAATAGGGCACCACGTAATTCCGATGAGATGACACCGTATGAATTATGGTTTAGAGAAACCTAAGTTGTCGTTTCTTAAAAGTTTGGGGCTGCGACGCTTATATGAAAAAGTTTCAGGTTGATAAGCTCGAACCCAAAGCGGATAAAATGCATCTTCATAGGAAACCCAAAACAGTTGGGTATACCTCCTAATTCAGATCCGAAAGCAATATGGATTGTTTCTAGAATCGGGTCCTTTCTCGAGGAAAAGTTTCTCTCAAAAGAATTGAGTGGACGGATGGTGGAGACTTGATGAGGTTATTGAACCGTCTCTTCAACTAGTGTGTGAAAGGGCACAGGGAGTTGTTCCTGTGGCACCTACACCAATTGAAGTGGAAGCTTATGATATTGATCATGAAACTTCGGATCAAGTCACTCCCAAACCTCGTAGGATGACAAGGATGCGTACTACTTCAGAGTGGTACGTAATCCTGTCTTGAAGGTCATGTTGCTAGACAACAATGAACCTACGAGCTATGGAGAAGTGATGGTGGGCCTGGATTCCGATAAATGGCTTGAGGCCATAAAATCCGAGAGAGGATCCATGTATGAAAACAAAGTGTAGACTTTGGCAGAACGGCTCGATGGTCGTAAGGCTAATGAGTACAGATGGATTTCAAAAGGAAGACCGACAATGATGGTAAATGTCACCATTAAGAAAGCTCGACTTGACGTTAAGATGTTTTACGACAAGTTCAAGGAGTTGACTACGATGAGATTTTCTCACTCGTAGCGATGCTAAGAGTCTGTTGGAATTATATTAGCGATTACTGCATTATTTATGAAATCTTGCAGATAGGATGTCAAAACATTGTTTCCTCGACGATTTTAATGAGGAAAGGTTGTATGTGATACAACCGGAAGGTTTTGTCAATCCCGAAAGATGCTAATAAGTATGCAAAGCTCCAGCAATCCTTCTAAGGACTGGAGTGAGCATCTCGGAGTTGGAATGTATGCTTTGATGATGATCAAAAATTTTGGGTTTGTACAAAGTTTATGAGAAACTTGTATTTCCAAAGAAGTGAGTGGGAGCACTATAGAATTTCTGATGAGTATATGTTGTTGACATATTGTTGATCAGAAATGACGTAGAATTTCTGGAAAGCATATAGGGTTATTTTGAAAGTGTTTTTCAATGAAAGCCTGGATTAAGCTACTTGAACATTGAGCATCAAGATCTATAAGGATAGATCAAAATGCTTAATAATACTTTCAAATGAGCACATACCTTGACATGATCTTGAAGGTGTTCAAGATGGACCAGTCAAAGAAGGAGTTCTTGCCTGAGTTGTAAGGTACGAAGTTAAGACTTAAAGCTCGACCACGGCAGAATAGAGAGAAAGGACGAAGGTCGTCCCCTATGCTTAAGACGTAGGCTCTTCAGTATGCTATGCTGTGTACCGCACCTGAAGTGTGCCTTGCCATGAGTCAGTCAAGGGGTACAAGAGTGATCCAAGAATGGCTCATAGGACAGCGGTCAAAGTTATCCTTAGTAACTAGTGGACTAAGGAATTTTCTCGATTATGGAGGTGGTAAAAGAGTTCGTCGTAAAGGTTACGACGATGCAAGCTTGATACCTATCCGGATAGCTCTGAGTAGAGAGACCGGATACATATAATGGAGCAATAATTTAGAATAGCTCCAAGTAGAACAGTTGTTTGGAATAGCTCCAAATAGAGCGTGGTAGCTGCATCTAGGAGATGACATAGAGATTTGTAAAGCACACACGGATCTGAAAGGTTCAGACCCGTTGACTAAAACCTCTCTCACAAGCAACATGATCAAACATAAAACTCATTGAGTGTTAATCACATAGTGATGTGAACTAGACTACTTACTCTAGTAAACTCTTGGGTATTAGTCACATGGCGATGTGACCTGTGAGTGTTAATCACATGGCGATGTGAACTAGATTATTGACTCTAGTGCAAGTGGGAGACTGTTGGAAATATGCCCTAGAGGCAATAATAAAAGTATTATTATTATATTTCCTTGTTCATGATAATTGTCTTTTATTCATGCTATAACTGTATTATCCGGAAATCGTAATACACGTGTGAATACATAGACCACAATAAGTCCCTAGTGAGCCTCTAGTTGACTAGCTCGTTGTGATCAACAGATAGTCATGGTTTCCTGGCTATGGACATTGGATGTCGTTGATAATGGGATCACATCATTAGGAGAATGATGTGATGGACAAGACCCAATCCTAAGCATAGCACAAAGATCGTGTAGTTCGTTTGCTAGAGCTTTGCCAATGTCAAGTATCTCTTCCTTTGACCATGAGATCGTGTAACTCCTGGATACCGTAGGAGTGCTTTGGGTGTATCAAACGTCACAACGTAACTGGGTGACTATAAAGATGCACTACAGGCATCTCCGAAAGTATCTATTGTTTTATGCGGATCGAGACTGGGATTTGTCACTCCGTGTAAACGGAGAGGTATCTCTGGGCCCACTCGGTAGGACATCATCATATGCGCAATGTGACCAAGGAGTTGATCACGGGATGATGTGTTACGGAACGAGTAAAGTGACTTGCCGGTAACGAGATTGAACAAGGTATTGGATACCGGCGATCGAATCTCGGGCAAGTAACATACCGATAGACAAAGGGAATTGAATACGGGATTGATTAAGTCCTTGACATCGTGGTTCATCCGATGAGATCATCGTGGAACATGTGGGAGCCATCATGGGTATCCAGATCCCGCTGTTGGTTATTGACCGGAGAACGTCTCGGTCATGTCTACATGTCTCCCGAACCCGTAGGGTCTACACACTTAAGGTTCGATGACGCTAGGGTTATAAAGGAAGTTTGTATGTGGTTACCGAATGTTGTTCGGAGTCCCGGATGAGATCCCGGACGTCACGAGGAGTTCCGGAATGGTCCGGAGGTAAAGATTTATATATGGGAAGTCCTATTTTGGCCACCGGAAAATGTTCGGGATTTTTCGGTATTGTACCGGGAAGGTTCTAGAAGGTTCCGGAGTGGGGCCCACCTGCATGGGGGGACCCACATGAACGTGGGTAGTGGGGGCAAGGCCCCACACCCCTGGTCAAGGAGCACCAAGATCCCCCCCTTTGAAGGAATAAGATCATATCCCGAAGGGATAAGATCAAGATCCCTAAAAAGGGGGGATAGCAATCGGTGGGGAAGGAAATGATGGGATTTCTTTCCTCCCACCTTTGCCAACGCCCCAATGGACTTGGAGGGCAAGAAACCAGCCCCCTCCACCCCTATATATAGTGGGGAGGCGCATGGGAGCTTCACCCTTGCCCCTGGCGCAGCCCTCCCCCTCTCACAAGTACTCCTCCTCTCCCGCGGTGCTTGGCGAAGCCCTGCAGGATTGCCACGCTCCTCCACCACCACCACGCCGTTGTGCTGCTACTGGATGGAGTCTTCCTCAACCTCTCCCTCTCTCCTTGCTGGATCAAGGCGTGGGAGACGTCACCGGGCTGTACGTGTGTTGAACGCGGAGGTGTCATCCGTTCGGCACTAGGATCATCGGTGATTTGAATCACGACGAGTACGACTCCATCAACCCCGTTCACTTGAATGCTTCCGCTTAGCGATCTACAAGGGTATGTAGATGCACTCTCTTTCTACTCGTTGCTGGTCTCTCCATAGATAGATCTTGGTGACACGTAGGAAAATTTTGAATTTCTGCTACGTTCCCCAACAGCTCCTGCACAAGATCCAATGGAGGATGTGGATGCCCGTGCTCTCAACGATATGCTCGAGGCTAATTCGCCGCTTCACCCCTGTGCGTCCCTCTCCCTGCTCCTTGGCACTCCCTTGGTTGCTTTGGAGCCGGAGACGCTCAGTGGTGCAAGTGACGTCAGCCTGGAGGTCTGCCCCCCCTCCTTCCCGTGCATTGCCTCACCCGCCATCGCCCGGACATCATCGCCACCACCGTCGCCGCGGGCTGGGTCGGGCGCGACCTCCCCGGTGAGCAGAACTGGGCAGGTCCGCCCCATAGCGCCTCCTCATCCTCCGAAGGGCAAGGGTCGTCCTCGTTCGGCGTCGTCTCCGGCGACGGTTACGCGGAGGAGTGCACGGATCGACTTGGCCGCACGCACACCTGGTGCGTCCCCCAATGCAGTCGAGAAGGCCGCTCGCCGGGCTGCGGCCCACAACCTGGACTCAGGTCCGTCACAACTCCCCCCTGTTCTTTCGGCTGTTGATTGCTTGCTTATGGATGATCCATCCGATGGGGGGATCCCGGTGGAGGAGGAAGAAATGGACACCTTCTCTGCACTTGCTGCTGTTCCCTTAGGTCATCTAGCCCTTCTCGCTAAGGACTCTGCGATCGTCTTTCGCGGTGAGAAGGGTCCGACCCTCGAACAGATCTCGACCATCAAGGCTAAAGAGATTCTTGACGGCCATCTTGCGGCCGCTAGGGCCCGCGAGGCTGCCGCGGCTGAGGCTGCTGCGACCCCCAACACACAGCCCGTGGGGTTGGCGGGCCGGCCTTCTGCTGCCCTGGCCGAGGTCCATGGCCGTACTCGGTCGCGCACGGCTCAGCTTCATCGGGCTCTTAGCGCATCCATAGCAGTGGGGTCCAGTGTGGACCCCCTAGAGGAGTAGTATGCGTGCTCTTTTCTGGAATCTTCGCGGATTCGGCCATGATGGTCGGCGTCGCCAACTAGTGGACTACATGCGCGAAGAGAATATTGATATAGTGGCAATCCAAGAAACAATGAGGACCGAGTTCTCTCTCTCGGAACTTGATCGATTGAGCAGACACTTGTTTGCATGGCACTGGTTGCCATCTAGTGGGGTGGCGGGCCACTCTGGTGGCATCCTTCTCGGGGTGAAGGATGACACCTTTGAGGTTGGCTCCATGGATCGCGGAGATTTCTTCATGAGTATGGAAGTATGGGAGAGAGCAATTAACTTCAAATGGGAAGTGATTGTCGTTTATGGCCCGGCTGACCATAGCCGCTCCGCCGCTTTCCTAGCCCAACTGCACGCCAAGATTAGGGCGGACACTCTCCCCGTGATCGTTGGGTGTGACTTCAATCTCCTTCGCTCCGTAGCAGACAAGAATAATGGTCGGGTTGACCAGTCAGGCATGCAACGTTTTAACGACTGGATTGCCGACCTCGAGCTCCGGGAGTTAGATAGGGTCGGAGCCTGCTTCACCTGGACTAATAAACAGGTGAATCCGACCCGAAGTGTTCTCGACCGGGTATTTATATCCCCTGAATGGGAACTCCGGTTCCCCTTAGCTACTCTACAGGCCATCACTAGGATTGGATCCGACCATGTACCACTCCTACTATCATCCAGGGATGAGCGCCCCCGACCGCCCCCTCGCTTTCGGTTTGAGTCGTTCTGTCTTCGCCATTCGGGCTTCATTACGGCCGTCCGAGATCACTGGATCACGGCTCGTGCTGAACCTCACTGGACTATGTCAGTCATGGACGAATGGCATCACCTGGCCAAGCGATCCCAACAATTTATGAAGGGGTGGGGTGCAAATATTGGACGAGACCTACGGGTCCAGAAGCAGGCTCTACTGATGGAGATCCGAGCTCTTGACATTCGGGCGGACGGCCCGGGTCTATCTTCGGAGGAGTGGTCCCTGAGATATAGTCTGGAAGATACCCTCACTAACATCTACGCCAAAGAGGAAGAATACTGGCGCCAGCGTGGCGCTGTCAATTGGGTCCTGTTTGGCGATGCCAACACGGCTTATTTTCAGGCCATCGCCAATGGCCGTAGGCGATGTTGCACCATCCCCATCCTTTGGGATGGGGACCGATTGTTATAGGACCCGGATGAGATTCAGGCTCATGTTGATGGGTTCTATACAACCCTGTTTTCCGCCCGGCCGCGAGGGGGCCTCGTGCTAGCTGAGAACTTTTGGGAGGAGCATCTACGCGTTTCCTCCGAAGAGAACCAAACCCTCCTTAACCCCTTTGAGGAATCTGAGGTAGAGGCCATCATCAAGTCCATGAACCCGACCTCTGCCCTGGGCCCAGACGGTCTCCCGGTTCGGTTTTTTCAAACTTTCTAGCACACCATCAAGGGCGAGATTGTGGAGCTATTTCGGGAGTTCTCGAGGGGAACCCTTGATGTATCTCGCCTGAATTATGGGATCATTTCTATAATTCCCAAGTTCCAGGGGGCATCGGATATTCGCCAATTTCTCCCAATCACGGTAATTAACGTGATCTTTAGGATCCTAGCTAAAGGGTACGCCACTAGGGCGGCTCTGCTGGCTCCAAGGATCCATCACCCGAACCAGTCGGCGTTCACTAAAGGCCGATTCATTCTCGATGGGGTTCTAGTGCTTCACGAGATCCTCCATGAGGTCAAGAGGAAACACCTCCGTGCGGTTTTTTTCAAGATAGATTTCCATAAGGCTTATGATACGATCCACTGGTCCTTCCTCCGTGAGGTCATGGAGAAGCGTGGGTTTGACCCATATTGGATAGCTCGGGTGATGCAGCTGGTTACGTCCGGCCGTATGGCGGTCAATATCAACGGGGAGGTTGGCCCCTACTTCTGCACTGCCCAGGGGGTCCGCCAAGGTGATCCCCTATCCCCCTTCTTGTTCAACCTGATTGTGGATGCTCTTGGGACAATCTTGGACAAAGGTCGGCGGGCGGGCCATATCAAGGGGGTATGCCCGCACTTAGTCGGTGACGGGGGTATTACTCACCTCCAATATGCAGATGACACCATCCTCATGGTGGAGGGCTCGGATACTGACATCCAAAATCTGAAGTTTCTACTCTTGTGTTTTCAAGAGATGTCGGGCCTGACAATAAACTTTGCCAAAAGCGAAGTAATGGTACTAGGATACTCAGAGGAAGAATCCCGGCGCATAGCCAATAGGTTGAACTGCCATCTTGGCTCGTTCCCGACCACCTACCTTGGCCTCCCGATTAGTGATTCCCGCCTCCAGGCAAAGGACCTTCGCCCCACGGTGTCCAAGCTCCAACACAGGATCGAACCATGGCAAGGGAGGTGGCTATCCAAGGCGGCCCCGGTCGTGTTGATGAACTCTTCCTTGGTTAGCCTGCTTATGTACCTGATGGGATTCTATAGTTTGCATGAATCCCTTCATCAGGAAGTCACCAAGTACTTGGCCCGGTTCCTCTGGCGGGCCCAGATAATAAACAAAAGTATCACATGGTAAAATGGTCTGAGATTTGCAAGCCAAAGGACCAAGGAGGCTTGGGGGTCATCTCGTCCAAACGAATGAACATAGCCTTGCTCTCCAAGTGGCTATGGCACATTGAGACGGGAGATGGAGGCCTATGGCTTCAGGTCATCCATGCAAAGTACCTACGTGGACAGCCCCTGGCCTTCGCCCCCCGGTCGGGTGGCTCCCAGTTTTGGCAGGCAATCATCCAGCTTATGCCGGTCCTACGGATTGGAACATCCATCTTGGTAGGGACCGGCACCAACACCCTGTTCTGGCTGGACCGTTGGTCGGTGACCGACCATTTGCTCGGCGTTTCAACGCGCTCTTCTCTATTTGTGTCCGACCGCACCTATCCGTGCATGCGGCCCTCACTGACCTAGGGGCTATAGCTTTCTGCCGTACTTTTGGACCATTAGAACGGGCCCAATGGGATGAGATGCTTCAATGCATTGCTCTTCACCCTTCCTCCTCGGAGGAAGATTCATTATCTTGGTCCCTGGAACCAAGTGGGAGGTTTTCTACCAAGTCCCTATACCACGCCATGCTAGCCACCCCGGGCCCAACCGAAATGACCCTTATCTGGGAGATTAAGCTACCGTTGAAGATTCGCATCTTTCTATGGCAATGGGTGAGGGACCGTTTACCTTCGGGTACGGAAGTTAGAAAACGGAATGGCCCCGAGGATGGTCTATGCCCCCTCTGTACCATACCGGAAGACTCCAACCATATTTTCTTCCGTTGCCCGACGGCAGTCCTCCTCTGGAGCTGTGTCAGGGAGGTGATTCGTGGTGATTGGAACCATGATAACCTCCCCGATTTATTTCAGGCGGTCCTAAGCCAAGACACCAGGACACGCCCTAGCTTGTGGGTAGTAGTAGGGGCGATTGCATGGACGTTGTGGACGGCTCGCAATAAACTCGTGATTGAGCATGTGATTCCATCTCGTGCGACTGATTCTATTTACAAACTATCTGGCTTCTTACAGCTACGGAGACCGCTCAGCAAGCGGCGTGATCGGGACTTCATCGACTGGATCATCTCGGCCTTACACTCCACTGCAGGAACATTGGCGCCTCCGCTACCACCTCCACCACCGGAGCCAGATTAGTTAGACTATGATCCTCTCTTTTGGGGTTGTTTGGCTGTGCCCCCAGCGATCCGTTCGTTGTTGTACTTCTGTTATGCCCTGTGGCAACTTATTTTCGTTTCTTTGGCGGGACCTTTTGTTGGCCGCGACTGTTGGATTTGTTGTGGTGGTTTCTTTATAATCTAAAGCGGGGGGAAACCCTATTTCGTAAAAGATGTGTCTCGGTCATGTCTACATAGTTCTCGAACCCGTAGGGTCCGCACGCTTAACGTTCGATGATGATTTGTATTATGAGTTATGTGATTTGATGTACCGAAGGTTGTTCGGAGTCCCAGATGAGATCACAGACATGACGAGGAGTCTCGAAATGGTAGAGACATAAAGATCGATATATTGGAAGGCTATATTGGGACATCGGAAAGGTTCTGAGTGATTCGGGTATTTTTCGGAGTACCGGAGAGTTACTGAAATTCGCCGGGGGAAGTAGTGGGCCTTAATGGGCCATACGGGAAAGGAGAGAAGGGCCTCAAGGGTTGTCCGCCCCCTTCCCATGGCAAGTCTGAATTGGACTAGGGAGGGGGCGGCGCCCCCCTCTCTTTCCTTCTCCCTCTCCTACTCCTTCCCTCTCTCCCGTCTTGGAAAAGGAAGGGGACTCCAACTAGGATTGGGAATCCTAGTTGGACTCCCCTATAGGCGCGCCCCTCCTAGGTCGGCCTCCTCTTCCTCCCTCCTTTATATACATGGGCAGGGGCACCCCAAAGGCACACCAAGATTTGTCTTAGCCATGTGCGGTGCCTCCCTCCATAGTTACACACCTCGGTCATATCGTCGTAGTGCTTAGGCGAAGCCCTGCGCCGGTAACTTCATCATCACCGTCGCCACACCGTTGTGCTGACGAAACTCTCCTTCGGCCTCAACTGGATCAAGAGCCCGAGGGACGTCATCGAGTTGAACACGTGTTGAACACGGAGGTGTCGTACATTCGGTACTTGGATCGGTTGGATCACGAAGACGTTCGACTACATCAACCGCATTACTAAACGCTTCCGCTTTCGGTCTACGAGGGTACGTAGACACACTCTCCCCTCTCGTTGTTATGCATCTCCTAGATAGATCTTGCATGATCGTAGGTAATTTTTTTTGAAATAATGCGTTCCCCAGCAGTGGCATCCGAGTCAGGTCTATGTGTAGATGTTATATGCACGAGTAGAACACAAAGGAGTTGTGGGCGTGGATATATACATATTGCTTGCCGTCACTAGTTGTTTCTTGATTTGGCGGTATTGTTCGATGAAGCGGCCCGGACCGACATTACATGACCACGTTCATGAGACTGGTTCTACCGACGTGCTTTGCACACAGGTGGCTGGCGGGTGTCAGTTTCTCCAACTTTAGTTTAATCGGATTCAATGAACAGGGTTCTTTCTGAAGATCAAAAAGCAATCACTATACCATGTTGTGGTTTTTATGTCCAGTTAAGAACGGTTCTTGCCAAGCCCGTAGCAGCCACGTAAAACTTGCAACAACAAAGTAGAGGATGTCTAACTTGTTTTTGCAGGGCATGTTGTGATGTGATATGGTCAAGACGTGATGAGATATAAATTGTTGTATAAGATGATCATGTTTTGTTAAAGTTATGGGCAACTGGCAGGAGCCTTATGGTTGTCTCTTCATTGCATAAGTTGCAAGCGCCATATAATTGCTTTACTTTATCGCTATGCGATAGCAATAGTTGCAAAAACAATAGTTGGCGAGACGACCATGTGACGACACATTGATAAAGATCAAGATGATGGAGATCATGGTGTCATGCCGGTGACGATGGAGATCATGACAGTACTTTGGAGATGGAGATCAAAGGCACAAGATGATGATGGCCATATCATGTCACATATTTTGATTGCATGTGATGTTTATCTTTTATGCATCCTATTTTGCTTAGTACGACGGTAGCATTATGAGATGATCCCTTACTAAAATTTCAAGGTATAAGTGTTCTCCCTGAGTATGCACCGCTGCGACAGTTCGTCGTGCCGAGACACCACGTGATGATCGGGTGTGATAAGCTCTATGTTCACATACAATGGGTTGATACGTCTCCATCGTATCTATAATTTTTTATTGTTCCATGCCAATATTATTCAACTTTCATATACTTTTTGGCAACTTTTTATATTATTTTTGGGACTAACATATTGATCCAGTGCCCAGTGTCAGTTCCTGTCTGTTGCATGTTTTTGGTTTCGCAGAATATCCATATCAAACGGAGTCCAAACGGGATAAAAACGGAAGGAGCTTATTTTTGGAAAATATGGAAAATTCGGAAGAAAAATCAACGCGAACCAATGCCCGAGGTGGTCACGAGACAGGGGGCACCCCCCCCCCCGGCGCGCCCCCTACCCTCATGAGCCCACCGAAAGGCGGTTGACGCTCTTCTTTTTCCGCAAGAAAGCTAATATTCGGAAAAAATCACGGCGGAGGTTTCAGGCCAATCGGAGTTACGGATCTCCATATATACACGAAACGGTGAAACAGAGTCAAGTGAGAACGTAGAAACAGAGAGACAGAGAGATAGATCCAATCTCGGAGGGGCTCTCGCCCCTCCCACGCCATGGGAGCCAAGGACCAGAGGGGAAACCCTTCTCCCATCTAGGGAGGAGGTCAAGGAAGAAGAAGAAGAAGAAGAAGGGGGGCCCTCTCCCCCTCGCTTCTGGTGGCACCGGAGTGCCACCGGGGGCCATCATCATCATCGCGATCTTCACCAACAACTTCACCGCCATCATCACCAACTCTCCCCCCTCTATGCAGCGGTGTAACCTCTCTCTTACCCGTTGTAATCTCTACTTAAACATGGTGCTCAACGCTATATATTATTTCCCAATGATGTATGGCTATCCTATGATGTTTGAGTAGATCTGTTTTGTCCTAATGGCTATTTGATGATCGTGATTGGTTTGAGTTGTATGTTTTATTATTGGTGCTGTCCTATGGTGCTCTCCGTGTCGTGCAAGCGTGAGGGATTCCCGCTGTAGGGTTTGCAATATGCTTATGATTTTCTTATGGTGGGTGGCGTGAGTGACAGAAGCACAGACCCGAGTAAGTAGGTTGTTTGCGTATGGGATAAAGGGGACTTGATACTTAATGCTATGGTTGGGTTTTACCTTAATGAATCTTTAGTAGTTGCAGATGCTTGCTAGAGTTCCAATCATAAGTGTATATGATCCAAGTAGAGAAAGTATGTTAGCTTATGCTTCTCCCTCAAATAAAATTGTAATAATGATTACCGGTCTAGTTATCGATTGCCTAGGGACAAATAACCTTCTTGTTGACAAAAGCTCTTTACTAAAACTAATTTAGTTGTGTCTTCATCTAAACAGCCTCTACTTTATATTTACTTTCTCTTTATTATCTTGCATACCTATCCAACAATACCTACAAAGTACTTCTAGTTTCATACTTGTTTCCGGTAAAGTGAACGTCAAGCGTGCATAGAGTTGTATCGGTGGTCGATAGAACTTGAGGGAATATTTGTTCTACCTTTAGCTCCTCGTTGGGTTCGACACTCTTACTTATCGAAAGAGGCTACAATTGATCCCCTATACTTGTGGGTTATCAAGACCTTTTTCTGGCGCCGTTGCCGGGGAGCCATAGCGTGGGGTGAATATTCTCGTGTGTGCTTGTTTGCTTTATCACTAAGTAATTTTTATTTGTTGTTCTTAGTTGTTTTCTATCTTTAGTTATGGGTAGGAAACGCAAAATACCAAAAAAAATTAGTTGTACCTACTAAACCAATGGATGAAGAACCACTCAAAATCTATCACATTGTTGAAGCTTATTACTTGGATCATCTTTGATCCCTTTGTGCTCGTGCCGAAACCCCAACTAGCTTAGTTGAGGGCAAATCTTTAGATGAGCATGCTTGTTATGTGCGACACCGTATATCTGAAAAAGGGAAACTATTATGGGGTCAAATTTAACATTTGCAATGCTATGCTTGGAATTTATGTGAAATATATGATTTTACTTGTTGTTCTGAAAACCCTAAGAAACACCTTTCCTACCAATGTGAGTTTATTGATAATGGAATCTTATCTTCATATGCTAAGGGTGTTTATAATTACTATGATGTTCAACAAATTGAAGAATTTGTTTCTTTTAAGGGTGCTTTCGAAATTGCTTCTTTGATTGAAAAGTATGATGCTACTCTTCACAAATCTGAAAATTTTGCCATATTTAAATATTGCTATGATAATTATGCTTCTAATGCCTATGTTGAACCATATATTGAGTACTACTCCGCTGTCCAAGAAAAGACTAATATTTTGCAGGAGTCTATGGAAGAAGAAATTAATGAAACTGTGAGCTCATTGGATGAAAAAGATGATGAGGAGAGCGAAGAACAAAAGGAGGAAGAGCGGATTAGCTACTTGTGCCCACCTTCTGATGAGAGTAACTCTTCAACTCATACATTGTTTAATTTCGCTTCGTGCTTACCGAAGGATGATTGCTATGATGATTGTTATGATCCCTTTGATTCTCTTGAAATATCCCTTTTTGATGATGCTTGTGGCCAAGATGCCAATATGAATTATGCTTATGGAGATGAACTTGCTATAGTTCCTTATGTTAAACATGAAATTGTTGCTATTGCACCCACACATGATAGTCCTATTATCTTTTTGACCGACTACACTATATCGGAGAAGTTTGCACTTATTAAGGATTACATTGATGGGTTGCCTTTTACCGTTGAACATGATGATTTTGATGAATATAATATGCATGTGCTTGCTGCTCCTACTTGCAATTATTATGAGAGAGGAACTATATCTCCACCTCTCTATGTTTCCAATACGATAAAATTGCAAGAAACTGTTTATACTATGCATTGGCCTTTACTTTGTGTGCATGAATTATTCTTTTATGACATGCCGATGCATAGGAAGAGAGTTAGACTTTGTTGTTACATGATATATTTTACTTTGTGCTCACTACTAAATTACAAATCATTGTTAATTAAAATTGGCTTTGATATACCTTGGGATCCGGGTGGATTCACTACTCGAGCACTATATGCCTAGCTTAATGGCTTTAAAGAAAGCGCTGCCAGGAAGACAACCCGGAAGTTTTAGAGAGTCATTTATTTCTGTTGAGTGCTTTCATATAGTTTAAAAACAACAAAAATAAAGAGGAGAACCCAAAACTTTTTCTAAAAAGAAAAGTGAAAGTGAGAGAGACGAGCATTGTGAAAGTGGGGGACGTCCTTGAACTTTGTTCATGCCCATGGGAACTTTGTGAATCTTAATTACAGAAACCTTTCAACAAAAATAATTATCCCCTTGTACAATTCCATTGTATTATAAAAATAATGTGCCAAGGTTTGCCTTTAGGATGTTTACATTTGCTTGATGGTTTGTACGGTGCAGGACAGAAATTTTGGCTGTAGTGCGTGATTTTACATTTTTAGCTGGAACGTCAAATGGTTCTGATTCTTTTTGCAATGTCTTCCTATACAAATTTTTTATTTTTCCTAATTTGGGTATAATTTTTCAAGTATCAGAAGTATGGTGAATGTTCAGATTGCTACAGACTATTCTGTTTTAGACAGATTCTATTTTTGATGCATAGTTTGCTTGTTTTGATGAAACTATTAATTTATATTAGTGGATTAAGCCATGAAAAAGTTATATTACAGTAGAAACAATGCAAAAACAAAATATGAATTGGTTTGCAACAGTACTTAGAGTAGTGATTTGCTTTATTATACTAACGAATCTTATCGAGTTTTCTGTTGAAGTTTTGTGTGGATGAAGTATTCGATGATTGAGAAGGTCTCGATGTGAGAAGAAGGAAGAGAGGCAAGAGCTCAAGCTTGAGGATGCCTGAGGCAACCCAAGTAAATATTCAAGGAGACTCAAGCGTCTAAGCTTGGGGATGCTGGGGATGCAGCCCCTCTTTCTTCAACAAATATCGGTATGTTTTCAGATTCGTTTCGTTCATGCGATATGTGCAAGTCTTGGAGCGTCTTTTGCATTTAGGTTTTTATTTTTCTTTTTATGCACCATGGTGGTATGAGATAGTCCTTGGTTTATTTATAGAATGCTCTTTGCACTCCACTTATATCTTTTGAGTATGACTTTATAGAATGCTTCATGTGCTTCACTTATATCATTTGAAGTTTGGATTGCCTGTTTCTCTTTACATAGACAACCGCCATTTGTAGAATGCTCTTTTGCTTCACTTATATTTGTTAGAGCATGGGCATATCTTTTGTAGAAAGAATTAAATTCTCGTGCTTCACTTATATCTATTTAGAGAGATGACAGGAACTGGTCATTCACATGGTTAGTCATAAAATCCTAGATAAACTTGTAGATCGCTGAATATGATATGTTTGATTCCTTGCAATAGTTTTGTGATATAAAGATGGTGATATTAGAGTCATGCTAGTCGAGTAATTGTGAAATTGAGAAATACTTGTGTTGAGGTTTGCAAGTCCCGTAGCATGCACGTATGGTGAATCGTTATGTAACGAAGTCGGAGCATGAGGTGTTTATTGATTGTCTTCCTTATGAGTGGCGGTCGGGGACGAGCGATGGTCTTTTCCTACCAATCTATCCCCCTAGGAGCATGCGTGTAGTACTTTGTTTCGATGACTAATAGATTTTTGCAATAAGTATGTGAGTTCTTTATGACTAATGTTGAGTCCATGGATTATATGCACTCTCACCCTTCCACCATTGCTAGCCTCTCTAGTACCGCGCAACTTTCTCCGGTACCATAAACCCACCATATACCTTCCTCAAAACAGCCACCATACCTACCTATCATGGCATTTCCATATCCATTCCGAGATATATTGCCATGCAACTTCCATCATCATATACATGACTTGAGCATCATTATCATATTGCTTTGCATGATCGTAAGATAGCTAGCATGATGTTTTCATGGCTTGTCCGTTTTTTGATGTCATTGCTACGCTAGATCATTGCACATCCCGGTACACCGCCGAAGGCATTCATATAGAGTCATATCTTTGTTCTAGTATTGAGTTGTAATATTGAGTTGTAAGTAAATAGAAGTGTGATGATCATCATTCAATAGAGCATTGTCCCAAAAAAAGGGAAAGGCCAATTAAAAAATAAAGGCCAAATAAATAAAAAATAAAAATAATAGAAGGGACAATGCTACTATCCTTTTTCCACATTTGTGCTTCAAAATAGCACCGTGTTCTTCGTATAGAGAGTCTCTTGAGTTATCACTTTCATATACTAGTGGGAATTTCCATTATAGAACTTGGCTTGTATATTCCTATGATGGGCTTCCTCAAATGCCCGAGGTCTTCATGAGCAAGCAAGTTGGATGCACACCCACTTAGTTTCAGTTAGAGCTTTCATACACTTATAACTCTAGTGCATCCGTCGCACGGCAATCCCTACTCACTCACATTGATATCTATTGATGGGCATCTCCATAGCCCGTTGATACGCCTAGTTGATGTGAGACTATCTTCTCCTTTTTGTCTTCTCCACAACCACCATTCTATTCCACCTATAGTGCTATGTCCATGGCTCACGCTCATGTATTGCGTGAAAGTTGAAAAGGTTTGAGAACATCAAAAGTATGAAACAATTGCTTGGCTTGTCATCGGGGTTGTGTATGATGTGAATGCTTTGTGTGGTGAAGATGGAGCATAGCCAGACTATATGATTTTGTAGGGATGAGTTTTCTTTGGCTATGTTATTTCAATAAGACATAATTGCTTGGTTGGTATGCTTGAAGTATTATTATTTTTATGTCAAAGGATAGATTATTGCTTTGAATCACTCGTATCTTAATATTCATGCCATGATTAGACATATGATCAAGATTATGCTAGGTAGCATTCCACATCAAAAATTATTTTTTATCATTTACCTACTCGAGGACGAGCAGGAATTAAGCTTGGGGATGCTGATACATCTCCGTCGTATCTATAATTTTTGATTGTTCCATGCCAATATTATTCAACTTTCATATACTTTTTGGCAACTTTTTATATTATTTTTGGGACTAACATATTGATCCAGTGCCCAGTGCCAGTTCCTGTCCGTTGCATGTTTTTGGTTTCGCAGAATATCCATATCAAACGGAGTCCAAACGGGATAAAAACGGACGGAGCTTATTTTTGGAAAATATGGAAAATTTGGAAGGAAAATCAACGCGAACCGGTGCCCGAGGTGGTCACGAGACAGAGGGCGCCCCCCTAGGGCGCGCCCCTACCCTCGTGAGCCCACTGAAAGGCGGTTGATGCTCTTCTGTTGCCGCAAGAAAGCTAATATTCGGAAAAAAATCACGGTGAAGGTTTCAGGCCAATCGGAGTTACGGATCTCCATATATACGCGAAACGGTGAAACAAAGCCAAGTGAGAACGCAGAAACAGAGAGAGGCAGAGAGATAGATCCAATCTCAGAGGGGCTCTCGCCCCTCCCAAGCCATGGGAGCCAAGGACCAGAGGGGAAACCCTTCTCCCATCTAGGGAGGAGGTCAAGGAAGAAGAATAAGAAGAAGGGGGCCCTCTCCCCTCGCTTCCGGTGGCACCGGAGTGCCACCGGGGGCCATCATCATCACCGCGATCTTCACCAACAACTTCACCACCATCATCACCAACTCTCCCCCCTCTATGCAGCGGTGTAACCTCTCTCTTACCCGCTGTAATCTCTACTTAAACATGGTGCTCAACGCTATATATTATTTCCCAATGATGTATGGCTATCCTATGATGTTTGAGTAGATCTGTTTTGTCCTAATGGCTATTTGATGATCGTGATTGGTTTGAGTTGTATGTTTTATTATTGGTGCTGTCCTATGGTGCTCTCCGTGTCGCGCAAGCGTGAGGGATTCCCGCTGTAGGGTTTGCAATATGCTTATGATTTGCTTATGGTGGGTGGCGTGAGTGACAGAAGCACAGACTCGAGTAAGTAGGTTGTTTGCGTATGGGATAAAGGGGACTTGATACTTAATGCTATGGTTGGGTTTTACCTTAATGAATCTTTAGTAGTTGCAGATGCTTGTTAGAGTTCCAATCATAAGTGCATATGATCCAAGTAGATAAAGTATGTTAGCTTATGCCTCTCCCTCAAATAAAATTGCAATAATGATTACCAGTCTATTTATCGATTGCCTAGGGACAAATAACCTTCTTGTTGACAAAAGCTCTTTACTAAAACTAATTTAGTTGTGTCTTCATCTAAACAACCCCTACTTTATATTTACTTGCTCTTTATTATCTTGCATACCTATCCAACAACACCTACAAAGTACTTCTAGTTTCATACTTGTTTTCGGTAAAGTGAACGTCAAGTGTGCGTAGAGTTGTATCGGTGGTCGATAGAACTTGAGGGAATATTTATTCTACCTTTAGCTCCTCGTTGGGTTCGACACTCTTACTTATCGAGAGAGGCTACAATTGATCCCCTATACTTGTGGGTTATCATGGGTGCAAGCCAGTTTTGCACACGCAGAATACTCGGCTTAAACTTGACGAGCCTAGCATATGCAGATATGGCCTCGAAACACTGAGACCGAAAGGTCGAGCATGAATCATATAGTAGATATGATCAACATAGTGATGTTCATCATTAAAAGCTACTCCATCTCACGTAATGATGGGACATGGTTTAGTTGATATGGATCATGTGATCACTTAGATGATTAGAGGGATGTCTATCTAAGTGTGAGTTATTAAGTAATATGATTAATGAACTTAAATTTATCATGAACTTAGTCCTGATAGTATTTGCATATATATGTTGTAGATCAATTGCTCGTGTATAGCTTCCCTGTTTTATTTATGATATGTTCCCAGAGAAAACTAGTTTGAAAGTTGTTAGTAGCAATGATGCGGACTAGCTCCGTGATCTGAGGATTATCCTCATTGCTGCACAGAAGAATTATGTCCTTGATGCATCGCTAGGTGACCGACCTATTGCAGGAGCAGATGCAGACGTTATGAACTTTTGGCAAGCTCGGTATGATGACTACTTGATAGTTTAGTGCGCCATGCTTTACGGCTTAGAACCGGGAGTTCCAAAACGTTTTGAACTCCACATAGCATATAAGATGTTCCGAGAGCTGAAATTGGTATTTCAGACTCATACCCGAGTCGAGAGGTATGAGACCTCTGACAAGTACTTTGCCTACAAGATGGAGGATAATAGCTCAACCAGTGAGCATGTGCTCAGAATGTCTGAGTACTACAATTGCTTGAATCAAGTGGGAGTTAATCTTCCAGATAAGAGTGATTGACAGAGTTCTCTAGTCACTATCGCCAAGTTACCGGAACTTCATGATGAACTATAATATGTAAGAGATGACGAAAATGATTCCCGAGCTCTTCGTGATGCTGAAATCAGCGAAGGTAGAAACCAAGAAAAACATCAAGTGTTGATGGTTGACAAGACCACTAGTTTCAAGTAAAAAGGGCAAGGGAAAGAAAGGGAACTTCAAGAAGAATGGCAAGCAAGTTACCACTCCCATTAAGAAGCCCAAAGCTAGACCCAAGCCTGAAACTGAGTGCTTATACTGTAAAGGAAATGGTCACTGGAAGTGGAACTGCCCTAGATACTTGGCGGATAAGAAGGATGGCAAAGTGAACAAAGGTATATTTGATATACATGTTATTGATGTGTACATTACTAGTGTTTATAGCAACCCCTCGGTATTTGATACAGGTTCAGTTGCTAAGAGTAGTAACTCAAAACGGGAGTTGCAAAATAAATAGAGACTAGTTAAGGGCAAGGTGATGATGTGAGTTGGAAGTGATTCCAAGGTTGATAAGATCACCATTGCACACTCCCTTTACCTTGGGGATTAGTGTTGAACATAAAATAAATGTTATTTGGTGTTTGCGTTGAGCATAAATATGATTGGATCATGTTTATTGCAATACAATTATTCATTTAAGTCAAAGAATAATTGTTGTTCTATTTACATGAATAAAACCTTCTATGGTCATACACTTAATATAAATGGTTTATTGAATCTCGATCGTAGTGATACACATATTCATAATACTGAAGCCAAAATATGCAAGTTAATAATGATAGTGCAACTTATATGTGGCACTGTCGTTTAGGTCATATTGGTGTAAAGCGCATGAAGAAACTCCATGTTGATGGACTTTTGGAATCACTTGATTATGAATCACTTGATGCTTGCGAACCATGCCTCATGGGCAAGATGACTAAGACTATGTTCTTCGGAACAATGGAGCGAGCAACAGACTTGTTGGAAATAATACATACTGATGTGTGCGGTCCAATGACTGTTGAGGCTCGCGGTGGGTATCGTTATTTTCTGACCTTCACAGATGATTTGAGCAGATATGGGTATATCTACTTGATGAAACATAAGTCTGAAATATTTGAAAAGTTCAAAGAATTTTAGATTGAAGTGGAAAATCATCGTAACAAGAAAATAAAGTTTCTACGATCTGACCGCGGAAACAAATATTTGAGTTACGAGTTTGGTCTTCATTTGAAACAATGTGGAATAGTTTCGCAACTCACGCCACCTGGAACACCACAATGTAATGGTGTGTCCAAACGGCATAACCGTACTTTATTAGATATGGTGCAATCTATGATGTCTCTTACCGAATTACCACTATCGTTTTGGGGTTATGCATTAGAGACAGCTGCATTCACATTAAATAGGGTGCCGTCTAAAAATCCATTGAGACGACACCGTATGAACTGTTGTTTAGCAAGAAACATAAGCTGTCGTTTCTTAAAGTTTGTGGTTGAGATGCTTATGCGAAAAAGTTTCAACCTGAATAGCTCAAACCCAAATCGGAGAAGTGCGTCTTCATAGGATACCCAAAAGAAACTGTTGGGTACACCTTCTATCACAGATCCGAAGGCAAGATCTTTGTTGCTAAGAGTGGATCCTTTCTAGAGAAGAAGTTTCTCTCGAAAGAAGTGAGTGGGGGAAAGTAGAACTTGATGAGGTAATTGTACTTGCTCCCGTATTGGAAAGTAGTTCATCACAGAAATCAGTTCCAGTGATTCCTACACCAATTAGTGAGGAAGCTAATGATGATGATCATGAAAACTTCTGATCAAGTTACTACCGAACCTCATAGGTCAACCAGAGTAAGATCCGCACCAGAGTGGTGCGGTAATCCTGTTCTAGAGGTCATGTTACTTGACCATGACGAACCTACGAACTATGAGGAAGCGATGATGAGCCCAGATTCCGCAAAAATGGCTTGAGGCCGTGAAATCTGAGATAGAATCCGTGTATGAGAACAAAATGTGGACTTTGGTGGACTTGCCCGTTGATCGGCAAGCCATTGAGAATAAATGGATCTTCAAGAGGAAGATGGACGCTGATAGTAGTGTTACTATCTACAAAGCTCGAATTGTCGCAAAAAGTTTTTGACAAGTTCAAGGTGTTGACTATGATGAGATTTTCTCACTCGTAGCGATGCTTAAGTCTGTCTGAATCATGTTAGAAATTGCCACATTTTATGAAATCTGGCAAATGGATGTCAAAACTGCATTCCTTAATGGATTTCTTAAAGAAGAGTTGTATATGATACAACAAGAAAGTTTTGTCAATCCTAAAGGTGCTAACAAAGTGTGCAAGCTCCAGTGATCCATCTATGGATTGGTGCAAACATCTCGGAGTTGGAATATACGCTTTGATGAGTTGATCAAAGCATATAGTTTATTACAAACTTGCGGTGAAGCCTGCATTTACAAGAAAGTGAGTGGGAGAACTACAACATTTCTGATAAGTATATGTGAATGTCATATTGCTGATCAGAAATAATGTAGAATTTTCTGGAAAGCATAAAGGAGTGTTTGAAAGGAGTTTTTCAAAGAAAGACCTTGGTGAAGCTGCTTACATATTGAGCATCAAGATCTATAGAGATAGAACAAGACGCTTGATACACTTTTTCAATGAGTACATACCTTGACAAGTTTTTGAAGTAGTTCAAAATGGAACAGTCAAAGAAGGAGTTCTTGCCTATGTTGCAAGGTCTGAAGACTCGAAACTCGACCACGACAAAAAATAGAAGGAGAATGAAAAGTCATTCCCTATGCCTCAGTCATAGGTTCTATAAAGTATGCTATGTTGTGTACCAGACCTATTGTGTATCTCACCATGAGTTTGGCAAGAGGGTACAATAGTGATCCAGGAGTGGATCACTGAACAGTGGTCAAAATTATCCTTAGTGGAATAAGGAAACGTTTCTCGGTTATGGAGGTGACAAAGAGTTCGTCGTAAGGAGTTACGTTGATGCAAGCTTTAACACCGATCTGGATGACTCTAAGTCTCGATCTAGATACATATTGAAAGTGGGAGAGATTAGTTAGAGTAGCTCCGTGCAGAGCATTGTAGACATAGAAAAATTGCAAAATACATACGGCTCTGAATGTGGCAGACCCGTTGACTAAACTTCTCTCACAAGCAAAACATGATCACTCTTTGGGTGTTAATCACATAGCGATGTGAACTAGATTATTGACTCCAGTAAACCCTTTGGGTATCAGTCACATGGAGATGTGAACTAATCACATAAAGATGTGAACTATTGGTGTTAAATCACATGGCGATGTGAACTCGATTATTGACTCTAGTGCAAGTGGGAGACTGAAGGAAATATGCCCTAGAGGCAATAATAAAGTTGTTATTTAAATTTCCTTATATCATGATAAATTTTATTATTCATGCTAGAATTGTATTAACCGGAAACTTAGTTCATGTGTGAATACATAGATAAAACAGAGTGTCCCTAGTATGCCTCTACTTGACTAGCTCGTTAATCAAAGATGGTTAAGTTTTCTGACCATAGACATGTGTCGTCATTTGATGAACGGGATCACATCATTAGAGAATGATGTGATGGACAATATCCATCCGTTAGCTTAGCATAAATGATCGTTTAGTTTTATTGCTATTGCTTTCATCATGACTTATACATGTTCCTCTGACTATGAGATTATGCAACTCCCGAATACCGGAGGAACACCTTGTGTGCTATCAAACGTCACAACATAACTGGATGATTATAAAGATGCTCTACAGGTGTCTCCCATGGTGTTTGTTGAGTTGGCATAGATCGAGATTAGGATTTGTCACTCCGATTGTCGAAGAGGTATCTCTGGGCCCTCTCGGTAATGCACATCGCTATAAGCCTTGCAAGCAATGTGACTAATGAGTTAGTTGCGGGATGTTGCATTACAGAATGAGTAAAGAGACTTGCCGGTAACGAGATTGAACTAGGTATGATGATGCCGACGATCGAATCTCGGGCAAGTAACATACCGATGACAAAGGGAACAACGTATGTTGTTATGCGGTTTGATCAATAAAGATCATCGTAGAATATGTAGGAGCCAATATGAGCATCCAGGTTCCGCTATTAGTTATTGACCAAAGATGTGTCTCGGTTATGTCTACATAGTTCTCGAACCCGTAGGGTCCACATGCTTAATGTTTGATGAAGATTTGTATTATGAGTTATGTGTTGATGTACCGAAGGTTGTTCGGAGTCCTGGATGAGATCACGTACATGACGAGGAGTCTCGAAATGGTCGAGACGTAAAGATCGATATATTGGAAGGCTATATTCGGACATCGGAAATGTTCCGAGTGATTCGTGTATTTTTTGGAGTACCGGAGAGTTACGGGAATTCGCCGGGGGAAGTAGTGGGCCTTAATGAGCCATACGGGGAAGGAGAGAAGGGCCTCAAGGGTTGGCCGCCCCCCCATGGCAAGTACGAATTGGACTAGGGAGGGGGCGGTGCCCCCTCTCTTTCCTTCTCCCTCTCCTACTCCTTCCCTCTCTCCCCTCTTGGAAAAGGAAGGGGACTCCAATTAGAATTGGGAATCCTAGTTGGACTCCCCCCATAGGCACACCCCTCCTAGGCCGGCCTCCTCCTCCTCCCTCCTTTATATACGTGGGCAGGGGGCACCCCAAAGGCACTCCAAGATTTGTCTTAGCCATGTGCGGTGCCCCCTCCACAGTTACACACCTCGGTCATATCGTCGTAGTGCTTAGGCGAAGACCTACGCCGGTAACTTCATCATCACCGTCGCCACGCCGTCGTGCTGACGAAACTCTCCTTAGGCCTCAACTGGATCAAGAGCCCGAATGACGTCATCGAGCTGAATGTGTGTTGAACACGGAGGTGTCGTACATTCGGTGCTTGGATCGGTTGGATCGCGAAGACGTTCGACTACATCAACCGCGTTACTAAACGCTTCCGCTTTCGGTCTACGAGGGTACGTTGACACACTCTCTCCTCTCGTTGCTATACTCTCCTAGATAGATCTTGCGTGATCGTATGCATTTTTTTTGAAATAATGTGTTCCCCAACAATTTATAATGCCGAGGCCCCCAACCTCTTTAGGTGCACAAATAGTACTCCAGTGTACCATATGGTATTTCTGTTTCCCGAGTTCTTTGCCCCAAAAGAACTGGAATCGCACCGTATCCATTTTTTCGTGAATGCCGTCTTGCAAAAGAAAGAATCCCATGATGAACATTGGCAGACTAGAGAGACATGAGTTGATCAGCATGGTTTTGCCCCCTAAAGACTGGTACTTGCCGATCCAAGGCTCCACCCGCACAACCACTCGATCGGTAAGGAAGAGGAAGTCCTCTATGGTGAGATGATTGTTGGTAAGAGGCATGCCCAAGAACTTGATGGGTAGGGTGCCTAGTTTGCAGTTCATGATGTCCGCTATCCTAAGGCAATGTTCCAGGTCCCCTTTGGTGACAAAAGCCTCGCTTTTGTCATAGTTGATCTTCAGGCCCGACATGGATTCGAAGCACATGAGCAGAAAATCAAAGGTTCACCAAACTAACTGGGTCATTCTTGATTATGATAAGCGTATCATCGGCGTACTGCAAATAAGTAATTCCACCTTTCATAAGGTTGGGAAAATTTCCTTGTATGTGGCCAGCTTTCCTAGCTCCCTCTAGGATGACAACCAACGCCTCGACCACAATGTTAAAAAGCAACGGAGATATGGGATCTCCTTGCCTGACCCTTCTGGTATTTCGGAAGTACGGTCCTGGCTCGCCGTTGATGTTAATGGCGGTTTGGCCGCCTCGCACCATCTGCATAACCCGGCTCACCCACAATGGCAAAAAACCCTTTAACCTCATGACCTCTTCCATGAAGTCCCAATTAACCCGGTCATATGCCTTTTCAAAGTCTAACTTCAAAATCAGGAAATCATCTTTCTCTTGGGCGCCTGTGTGAAGGATTTCGTGAAGAACTGAGATCCCCTCAAGGATACTCCTACCTCGGATAAAGGCCGACTGGCTATGGCTGATGACCCGATGTGCCGCCAGGGACAGCCAGGTGGCGAACCTCTTGACCATAAGATGGAATCCCATGTTTATTAGGGCAATGGGTCTAAACTGCTTAATAAGCTCCGTCCCTGGAGTCTTAGGGAGCAGAGTGATGATTGCGTAGTTTAACCTCGTTATGTCGATTCTACCTCCTGTGAAATCACTCACCAACTCAAACATCTGCTGCCCCACAAGTGGCCAGAATTTCTTGCAGAACATCTGCTATAAGTTTAGTAGATTTAATAAGTTAGTTATGTGCTTTAAGTTTTTTTTGAACATAGTACAGACGCAAGCGCTCATACATACGCGCATACACTCACTCCTATAAATGCGCGCATGCACACCCTACCCCTATGAGCACCTTCGAGATGAGCCGGCATATCATCTAAAAATTTATGAAGTCAACCTAGGCGCCTCGTCGTGGATGGAAACGTCTCCTCGTCAAATCAATGACCAACTGTTTCTGATTTTTTTTAGATTTTATAGTATTTTAATAAACTATAATATATAGATAAAGCGGAAATTTAATTTGGTTCTTGGGAGCATATGCTCCTGCGCTTCAAAAAAGTATTTTGTCAATGTCAAAATAAATTTTTAAAAATAGATGTCTTTATTGTCACAACCAAATGCTAGAGGGAAAGCTTAAGCATTTGACATGTGCAAAGAAAAAAGAACAAGTTAAACTCCAAATGTTACACTTACACTTAATTTTGCTTTTTTTCACCAATAAAACACTACTATCTCGTTTCACATGAAAATTGTCAGGCACGGTTGTTATAGTAACATGAACATGTACGAATACATTCATTTTTTTAAAAATTTATTTACTATTTGTTTTAATTTACTGTTCAAATATAGTGTTGCAACATTATAGCATTTTTTTTCATGTTGGTGTAAAATTTATATTTCTCTCAAGTAGCAGATATTCTAAGACGAGTCATATTTTTGTTCAGTGACACTCGCATCATTTTATTTTATTTTTTGTGAATGACACTAGCATCACTTGAGTCTAAATTCAGAGAGCACTTGTTGAGTTTTTTAAACACAATATAGATGCAAGCGCTCATATATACATGCATATATTCATCCATATGAACGCACTTACACACGTCTTACGCGTATAAACACCTTCGAGAAACTGAGCCGACATATCATCTTAAGATTTTACGAAGTCGGTAGGAACGTCTTCTTCCATTAAACGTGCATCGTCGAAAATACTAAAATAACTTCAGGATAAATAAATGCGAATCATGTAGCTACTAGAAATCGGCTAGCTAATCCTCCATCAGGAAAGTAGTATTTTTCTCTTCTTTAAAATATTCTCTTCCTTGCCTAACACTAACAGTATGGAGTATGGCCGTATGGAAGGCTCTTGATGCCAAAAAAGAAAGTATGGAATGCTCTTGATGCCAGCTAGACACCTACGAGCTGGGCTCCCATTGGCTCTTCTTTCCACCTCACACGCCCGCGTGGCCATCAGCCCTTGGCCCCACTCACAGGTCGACTCCCCTCCGCGCGTGGCTGCAGAGCACGCCGCGTGCGTCCTCCGACCCCGTGCACCCGGTCCATGGGCGCCACCACCCGCTTCTTCCTCACCCGCTTTATAAGCTCGCTCGTACACCTCACACCTCTCACTCACTCCGCCCTCGCCCCCGCCATCTCATCGACGGCTCGAAGCCGAACCCTCGGCAAGTAAAAGATACCTAACCCTAGCTCGTCCGCCATGGCCAGGGAGGCGTCGTCGTCCTCCGCGCCGGGGCCCTCGGAGTTGCCGCCGGCCGCTCGTGGCAGCGGCAGCGGAAGCGGAAGCGGCGGGGACACGCCGCGAGTGCCGCGGCGGCGCGCCCGCGGCGACCCGCTCCTCATCGTGTGCGGCTGCTTCAGCGTCGTCACGGCCGCCACCGCCTTGCTCTGCGTCGCCGTCAACGTCCTATCCGCTGTCCAGTCCTTCCGCCGCAACGGTGGCTACGTGAGTCCCCCCCTTCCACTTTCAACCCTGCTCGACGCACCGCGGTAACGGGCTGATTCGGTGTCTTACTGCCGGGCTTTCAGATATTCGGGGGCATATTCCGGTGCTATGCGGTGGTGATCTCGCTATTCGTGGCCGTCCTCGAGACTGAGTGGGGATTCATCATCAAATTCTGCAAGGTTCGCTTCGTTGCCCGGCGCCCCTGCCTTAATATGTGCATCTTTAGGATTTGTATAAAGAAAAATGCATCTTTTGGCGGTGTTGAGGTTTGTCCAATTTGAACTGTTTTGTGGATGATAAAAAATGCGTAGGTTACATGTAATTTATTTTGTGCTTCAGCCTCCAAATGGTGCCTATGTTGCTTGCTTCACACAATTAATTGTTTGCTACCATTCATTGATAGTGGAATGTGCTATATCGGTGTCGGAATTTTAATTGGTTTAGGTAGCAATCCATTTAGTTTCTCTAGTTTAGGACATATTTTTTAGATGCCATGTCATTATTATAGTGAATTGTCAGATTGTCCTTTTAAGGTCATCTCTTACTCCAATTGAGTGTAGTCTTAAGTTGCCTCTATGAGGAGACAGAATATACAGGCTTTCTCTCTTTCCCACCTCGCAGATTGTGCTTGGCTTGTTGGTTTAGGAACATAAAAACTTGCTCTCTTTCATTCTTCTTTTTTTGTTCCACATCATCACCAATGATGATGACGGAACTTTGGAGATTCCCTAACTGCTCCTGTCAGCGAACACCAAGTCTTATTTCGGCTGCCCTTTAGATTTAAGCTTATGGATTGGGCTTCATGCAATCTTATTGTCCATGAATGGAGTTAGAATTTTAGTGGCTTTCTAGTTTTGTAAACTTTCTTCTCTTTGACATGAATAGATATTGGAATACTGGCCTGCAAGGGGGATGCTACAGATATTGTAAGTATTCAGGATGACTATATGTTTCTCAACTCCTATTATGTTCACAAAATTCAATTCTTGGTCCGCCCCTTCCCTAGACCGTGTGCAAGCGGGAGCTACATGCACTGGGCTGTCCTTATTATTTTTACTAGAATTGGTGAATATTTTTACAAATTTTCAGAGTGTTTCATGCATATGCTTAGTGTGATAGTGTCGATGCTCATCTAGAGTTTACCTATATAATTGGTAGATTGGTTTTGGTTCCTTCATTTTTGGAAGTAATGGACAAAATAAACCTCAAAAGAAAATTGTGAGAGGTGTGGCTTCATAATTTTCAAAGTGAATGGTTCTTGAAAATTGTGGGAGGCGTGGCTTCATAAAGTGGCTGTTACTCGATATATATTATAAGATACGATAAATTGCTAATTTCACGAACACTACCCTTAAGCATAGCTATGACATATAGAAAAGCATGACAAACACAAACCTTTCTTGTATTCTTATCCCATGCAATCATACCCCCCACCCCCCCTTTCAGTGGATTGTGGTCCTCACATGCTCAGAGGCACCTGCATGCATGAGCCCAAGATTGCCTATGTTAGCATACATCATGGCAGAGGAATACTTTGTAGATTATGGAGCACAGGAGGCCACCTTAGTTCTGCTAGAAATATCTCTTGTATCTTTATCTAGGTTTCATGTTATCAATTCATCGACATAGTTTCAACCAGGGTGACTAGAAATGCAAGAACAGTATTAAGTGTGCACACTTTAGTGAATACTTGAATATTACTAGGATGATAAAACTTGTGAACTTAGGCATGAGTTGAGAGTAAAGCTCTTATCAAGTCATCATCATGGGGGGTTTCACCATATTGACCTCTTTGCATTCACAGCACATGCACCAAGAACTATCACAATTGCATGCACCAGCCACTGTAAAAATTCTGGGATCCTGAACCTGTTAAATTTTCATTTGTTTCCTGGGACACTATGAGCAGTGTCATGATCACGGAAACAGGAATTGGAAGTGCTATTGATTATGTCTTGCCAGTCTTAAAATGTAACCATGTCTGTTACTATTGTTATTCATTTTTCCTTTGGTTCCTGGCAGTGTTGCTGTCATGACAAAGGCATACCCAAACGTTGAAAGGAGCGATCTGATTTTGCTTCAGGACATTGCCAGCTATCTGCTCCTTGCATGTGGACTAATCTATGTAATCTCGGTGAGTCTAGAGAACTTTGGGTGTTAAGTCTGTGTTCTGTTATAAACTATGATGCCTTTCTATCCTAAAAGTTAAAAGTCAACAAAAAAGCTACTCCCTCCATCCCATAATATAAGAACGTTTTTTAAGCTTGAAAAACGTTCTTATATTATGGGACGGAGGGAGTAAAAATTAATTTTGTTAGAATCGATGCCATGTAATTTTTGAATCATTTCCTGTTCCAGAAAATTAGCCTGACAAGTGACAACTATCTGAGCCTATATAGATAGCATTATGGACCGGTTGAATTCAGCTTCTCACAAGCACTAGAATCAGATATTGGAACAAGGCATTCCTATTATAACAAAGCATTATCCTGCAATGTGCAGTGGAACAAATGATCAGTATCGGAGTTCGTTTATGTTGTACCACCATGTTTTTACTTGCACTAACAACTTTGAATGTGTAGGGGGTATTATGTCTTGGTGTACTAAAGCGCTCTAGGCAGCAGAAAGCAACATCACGAGAGCAAGCAGCCAAAGATCTGCAGGCAAGTACTCAGCCCCTATTTTTCTTAAGAGTAATGAATGCATTTAAATTAAGCTTGAGTGTGTTGAAGTGTATATGTGGATTACCTAGCTGCCTTCAGTTCGGACTTTTGGTTGCGTTGGCTAGTGCATGAAGCCTTTACATGGTATCGGAGCCTAATGTCTTGAGTTCAAGTCTTGGCTTTTGCAATTTATCCAAAAAATTGCTGCTGCCCCCCTTTGTCCACATATAGGGGCCCTTTGTCCACATATAGGCTTCTTGAGCTATACCTCTGAGTCTATGCACGTGTTGACTTCCTGCGTCACACGTGAGAGGGGGTGTTGAAGTGTATATGTGGATTGCTTAGCCCTTTCTATCAGTTTGACTTTTGATTGCGTTGGCTAGTGCATGAAGCTTAACAGAGTGTATACTGGTAGTTTCTCTTATTTGACCCTGGAGAATTTATTCTTTCCGTGGTTCCTGCCTGATAGTTTTTCTCTCTTGTTTTGATCATTGGTTACTGTACATTTAATGCATACATATTTCGTAAGATTCTTCCACTATGATTGGTAAGTTTGGTATGAAGGTTTTCCGAGTCATACCTTGAGATTGAAACAAAATATCTGTTCACAGGAGAATCATTATTACCCATTTATAGAAGAGGATACACATTGTTGTAATCCTTTGGTCTGAGTCAAGCAACTGTCTACTGCACACTGCTATATCCACTGCCTTTGTGAACTGCTGAAGTTTCTTCTTAACATGTGTCAAGGCTACAGTTTACAACAATAGTTCTGGTCGCTACCATGGTGTCATCTGCTGACCATTCCTTAATTTCTGTTGGTATTCCAGGAGCTGGAGAAGCGGAGAGAGGAACTCGAGGCACTGTTAATTGCTGAGAGGTCCGAATTGGTCTGATGAATCTGAGCACGACGATTTAACATTTCTCACATGGTGTAGATAGATTGTTGCTCCTGCTAATTGCATGCCGCTTTTTCATGGTCATCGATTTGTCACCCGAGACATTTTCGTTGGGAGTGCCCCCTTTTCCTGTAAGTGCTAACCTTTACCGATCATTTGCTTCCTATGTTTACATGGATTGCAGTGGACCATATTGCTATTTTTAGCTAGGAATGGCTTGCTAACATATTTGGTAAATCGACAGGTGTTCCAGTTTTCGTCTAGATTTCTGCTGAATTTGGTTTCTGGTGTGAGCATTTTCGTGGATGCATGGATCAAGCAATGTATGGATTGTGTGAGCATTTTCGTGGATGCATGGATGCATGGTGTGAGCATTTTCGTAAATGGATAGATTGAGCATTTTCGTAAATGGATGGATTGAGCATTTTCGTAAATGGATGGATCTTACAGTATCTGAATTTGGTAAATGGATGCATGGTGTGAGCATTTTCGTGGATGCATGGATTGTGTTGTCTCAGTTGTGTTGGATTTATGTTAATGCCGTAGGCCTCAAAATGTACCATGCTGACATGGTGTGTGTTTGTTGTCTCTGTAGTCTTTGTCTGAACCATGGATGCTAAATAATTTTTTGTATTTTGTGTAATAGAGGGTCCATGCTTGGTTAACTTCTGAGATTTGAATTCAAGTAGGTTGTTTTCAAGCAATTTAGAGTTGGGATTCTTGATGTGGATAATGCGTGATAATGCGTAAGTGCTGTTGCAAACTTTATAACAAGTGTTGAGAAAACCAGTCATATACATTATGCAAATATGTATATGCGGTCATGGCAGATGTGTCGTTGATTCCTGGGCATCCATTGTTTCTGCTCCTGTGGCCATGGCAGATGTGTCGTTGCGGTCTGCCGTGAAGGGACAAGTGGAGTTGCTGCGCTCTGAGCTCCTCAACATGGCTTCCTTTCAACTCGAGAAAACGGTTCAACCTCTGCGCGATGTCGTTGATTCCATGCAAGGTTGGATGCTTCGGATGGGGAACTTTCTAGAGCGAGCTGAGGCTGTTCTGAGTGGGCTCTCGCAGGTGTCACCTATGTTGCAAACTGCCCCTATGCAGCGCCCCCTGGTTGTGCCTGATGTCAACCTTGAGGACGAGAATGGAGATGGGCTTCATGGACGTTTCTCTCCTCGTGCCGGGGTCAGATCGCCGTTATCTGCCTCTGAGGGTTCGTGCATTGATGTGGTTGTGTCTTCGGTGCTACAGATCATGCCTGAGCTTATGGAGCTGTGTGGGGAATCGACTCCGCCTCTATCCGTTGAGCAATTGAAGGTGGACCCCCTCGAGATCTTGGTTGTGGCATTACCTCCATTACCACCCCTCGAGCCCAACCAGATGCTTGACTTCGAGGAGAAGGGGCATTCAGACGTTGCAATGTCTTGCTCGTCCGAGTTCATTGGGCACGTGGTTTCTGTAGATGATGTGGTTGTCGCACCCAGAGCAATGCTCGTGTGCCTGGGGCTCTAACAGCGAAAGAGATTTGTGCTTTCCTCGCTACCTTGGACGCTGTTAACCCTGGATCCGACAAGACGATTGGGTGTCTCCTTAAGGAGAAGGTCATCAGGGATAATAAAAGTGGTGCTACTAGCTCTCGTCCTGTCGTTTTGAAGAAGAAATCAAACAAGTGCAGAAGCAAGAAGAGTGGCGCTATAGAAAAGGCGTCCGCACTTGCTTGATGGATAGCTCTCAGTGTTTGGACATGTCATCACGGGTGTGCTCAGGGTCCGTGGCATTTGCCGATGTTGGTTCCTCTAGTTACCATGTGGGGGCTCACTTGTGAAGTTGAATTTCATGTGCAAGCGGATTGTAAGGGTGGTGTGATGGGGGAGTTTGTCTGTCTTTCTTTGTGGTCTTGTGGTCTTATGGTTCGGGAATAGTCTGCTTGTATCATGGGGTTGTGGCTTGGTTGTCTTTCGGGGCCAAGCATGTAACGGTTTTCGCCCGGTTTTCCGTAAATTAACCAGGCGACTCTCTTCTTCTTAATTAATGAATGAGGAAAAGCTTTTGTCTTCGTTTAAAAAAATATATGAAAAATATTACTCCCTCCGTTTCTAAATATAAATCTTTTTTAGAGATTTCAATACAAATTACATATGGATGTATAAAGATATATTTTAAAATGTAGATTCACTCTCAAGAGTTTAGGAATGGATGGAGTATCTTCATTTGTGGCTTGCAAAGGAGAAAAATGAATTCACATATGCATCAGGATAATAATTAGTTAATTACGAAAGCACGAAAACATGTAAGCTCCATAGGACGCATGTGTCAAGCCCCATGCCTGATGATCTCCTCGAATTCGATACCTGCCGTGTTTGTTTAACCGAAGAAACACAACAAATCTTGGACTCTGTTTCGATCATCCGATCTGCATCTAAGAGCAACATACTGCTTCGTCGAGCTGCCGTGGAGCACTGCAGCCCTCCATCGCGCATCCAATCGAAGATGATCTACCTGTTCCTATTTGAATTCCGACAAGAGCATTGTAGCTCTTTTTTTCCAGTCTTCTATTTTGCTTTACGTTTTCCATAATGTTAGGTTATAGCTCATGAACGATGGGAAGAGACATCTATCTTGCAATTGGGTATAAATCCTAGCCATCATGTTCTTGGGTATAAATCCTAGTCGTCATGGTCTAGTTGTCGTAAAGCCCTGTCTTAAATTCGCCATAGTTTCATCTCAATCATTCAGTAAAGTGCACTACTTTCCATTTTCCTTCTGAATTTGTTGTTCTAGCCGCTCTTCAGTGAGCAAATCCTAATAGTTGGCATTGAGAGCAATCAGTTCTTGTGGATGTTTGAGACTTGAGAGAGGGCGAAGTTCGGATCTCCGGTGAAATCTTTCAAGAGGGTCGGGGTCTAGTCTTTGGTACCACTCCTCTTTCACAAACAGATCAACCACTAAGTGTTGAGTATATATATTGTGCATATCTATGTATTGGGCCCACCTTCTAGTTTTTTGTATAGTTGAGGTCGTGGTCCACCTCTTGTACATCATATATACGTGCATTTGCACATGAGCAATACATCATGCAATTCACATAACACACATGGTATCAGAGCCAAGAGGTCTTGAGTTCAAAACCAGGCTGACGCAATTAAATTGCAGGCCACTTTTGATCCACGTTTAGGCCCGAGGGAGCCACACAGTTTTTTAGTTTTCTTTCCCCACTTTCGCTCCGCCGTCGCCGCCGTGCCTCTCCTCGCGCCGCTCCAAGCCGCCGCCGCTCCTCACCTCCCGCTGCCGCCGCTCGCGCCAGCCGCCGGCGCCTCACCCGCAGCCGCCGCCCGATTCGCTGCGCCGCTACTCCACCCGCCGCTGCTACCGCCCGCGCCACACCGCCGACCCGAGCCGCCCACGCCACACCGCCGCCCAAGTCCTACCGACTCGAGCCGCCGCCACCCGCCGACCCAAGATACCATGTACCAGGCGTACTACGCGGCTCCACAGCCGTATGGAGGATACCCACCGCCCAGCTGAGCGTCGGCTACGGTCTCCCTGCGGCCCCATCGCCGCCCTCGCTGGCCCTGCCGCCGACGCCTTGGGATCCGGCGCTCCTCACCGCGCTGCACTCCGCGCCTATGCCGAACACCTACATTGGAGGCGGTGATTGGTACATGGACACCGCCACACCGGGGCTACGGCTCACATGTTTGCTCATCCTGGTAATCTTGCCTCCTTCACTCCCGTCACCACCGACCGCCGCATCATTGTCGACGACGGTTCCACACTCCCTATCACACATGTCGGGCACACTTCTTTTCCTTCTAATTCCATGCCTTTAACTTTGTCTAGCATACTTGTGTCACCTCATCTTATTAAGGACCTTGTTTCCGTTCACTGTTTAACTCGTGAATATCCTGTTACTGATGAATTTGACGGGCTTGGTTTTTGTGTCAAGGACGCTCGAAACCAGGATAGTACTTCACCGATGTGACAGCCCGGGCGAGCTCTTTCCAGTGCATCTGTCGTCCACCTCCACCATCGCACCGGTTGCTCTCTCCGCTGGCGTCGATCTCTGGCACGCTCGTTTGGGTCATCCCAACCCCGTCACACTTCGTCATATTCTTAGGAGTTTCAGTTTCAGTTGTACTAAGATAGAGGATCACACCTGTCATGCCTGTCGTGTCGGCAAACATGTTCCCCTTCCATTTAATAACTCCACCACCATAGCTTCTTTTCCCTTTCAGTTGATTCATAGCAATGTGTGAACCTCTCCAGTTCCTAGTAATTCGGGCTATTTATATTATCTAGTTATCCTTGATGATTATTCTCACTATGTGTGGACTTTTTCTTTGCGACGAAAGTCGGACGCACTCTCCACCTTGAAGGCTTTTTACTCCTATGTTAGCATGCAGTTCGGGCGTCACATTCTTGCTCTTCAAACTGACAATGGAAAAGAGTTTGACAATCTTGCTTTCCGCACTTTTCTATCGCACTACGGCACAGTTTTTCGTCTCACATGCCCGTATACTTCACAGCAGAACGGTCGAGCCCAAGGCGTCCTTCGCACTCTGAATGACTGTGTTCGCACGCTCCTGTTTCATGCTAACGTGCCGCCTCGCTTTTGGCCGGACGCACTCGCTACTGCTTCGCTTCTCCTTAACCTTCGACCATGCCGCCCACGGTGGAACTACGCACCTCACCATCTTCTCTTTGTTACGCCCCCATCTTATGATGGCTTGCGTATTTTCGGGTGCCTTTGCTATCCTAGCACTGCTGACACCGCTCCCCACAAACTCGCACCCTGTTCTGTCGCTTGCATCTTCATTGACTACCCCTCTAACTCCAAGGGTTATCGGTGCTACGATCCCGTCTCCCACCGCGTGTTCACTTCCCGGCACGTTTATTTTGATGAGCATGTGTTTCCGTTTCAGCAGGTAACCTCGGCTGTTCCTCTCGCCGCCGATGACGCGGGCTCCTCGACGCCTCTCCCAGGGGGCTTGCGTGCCTCTCTTAGCCCGCCCTGGCTTTGAGCCGCGCCCCCCGCATACGGCGCTCCCTCCGGCCGCTGCGCTGGCGCCCCCGGCGCCCCCTCCTCTCGCGCCCCCCTCAGCGCCAGCGGCCCTCCCGGCGCCCGCTGCCCCCTCGGCGCCCGCTGTCTCAACGCCCTCATCACCGGTGCCTGTCGCCGGTCCGGTCACCCACACCCGTACTGGCGTTTTTCGCCCGAGCTCGCGCTACGCCTCGGATGACTACGTCCATGCGGCATCCACCTCTGAGCCATCGCCGTTGCCGTCCTCCGTTCGAGCCGCTCTTCGTGACCCGCTCTGGATGACTGCGATGAGGAGTTTGACGCCCTGTTGCACAACCGGACATGGCAGCTTGTTCCCCGACCCCAACACCCCAACGTGATTACCGGGAAGTGGGTCTTCAAATACAAGCTCTGTCCAGATGGTACCCTCGATCGCTATAAAGCGCGCTGGATTGTTCGTGGCTTCTGGCAGCGTGATGGCATTGACTTCACCGACACCTTCGCTCCGGTTGTTAAGCCCGGCACGATTCACACTGTTCTCCACCTTGCGGTCTCCCATGCTTGGCCGGTGCACCAGATGGACGTCTTCAACGCCTTCCTTCATGGTCACCTCGAGGAGCAGGTCTTCTGTCAGCAGCCCACGGGGTTCGTTGATCCAACACTTCCCGATCATGTGTGCCTGCTTTCGCGGTCCTTGTACGGACTCAAGCAGGCTGCGCGCGCCTGGTACCAGCGCATCGCGACGTTTCTACACCAGCTCGGGTTCTGCTCCACCCGCTCGGACGCATCGCTCTTCGTCTATCACCAGGGCTCCGACACGGCCTACTTGTTGCTCTATGTTGACGACATCATCATGACGGCATGTACAGCTGGCCTCCTTAGCCAGCTCACTGATCGTCTTCACGCTGAGTTCACCATCAAGGACTTGGGTCCTTTGCACTACTTCCTCGGTGTTGAGGTGGTGTGCCGTCCGAATGAATTCTTTCTTCATCAATGGAAGTATGCTCATGAGCTCCTGGATCGTGCTGGCATGCTTAACTACAAGCCCGCCGCTACGCCTGTTGATACGAAGGCCAAGCTCTCTGCCACAGATGGTTCTCCCGCTTCGGATGCTGCATTCTACCGGTCTATCGTTGGTGCTCTCCAGTACCTCACTCTGACTCGAATGGAGATCCAGTATGCTGTGCAGTAGGTGTGTCTCCATATGCATCCTCCTCCGGACGTTCACTGGGCCGCTGTCAAGCGGATTTTCTACTATATATGTGGCACTATGGATCTTGGCGTCACGCTCCACGCCTCCACCGACACTGCCCTCACCGCCTACTCCGATGCCGACTGGGCGGGTTGCCCTGATACTCGTTACTCCACCTCAGGCTATTGTGTCTTCCTTGGACCCACACTCATCTCGTGGTCGTCCAAGCGACAGTCTACAGTCTCTCGCTCCAGTGTTGAGGCTGAGTATCATGCGGTGGCCAACGTCGTCGCCGAGTGTTCGTGGCTTCGCCAGCTCCTTCAGGAGCTCTCTTGTCCTATGGATCATGCTACGGTGGTCTACTACGACAACGTCTCTGCGGTCTACCTCTCCGCCAACCCGGTACATCATCGTCGGACCAAGCATATTGAGTTGGATATTCATTTTGTTCGGGAACAGGTGGCCCTTGGCCATATTCGTGTTCTACACGTCCCTACTTCCCAACAATTTGCAGATATCATGACCAAGGGCTTGCCTATGCCGTTGTTTGAGGAGTGCCGGTCCAGTCTTTGCATCAGCAGCGGTGCTGCTTCGACTGCGGGGAGGGGGGGTTGAGTATATGTGTTGTGCATATCTGTGTATTGGGCCCACCTCCTAGTTACTTGTATAGTTGAGGTCGTGGCCCACCTCTTGTACATCATATATGCGTGCCTTTGCACATGAGCAATACATCGTGCAATTCCCACAACACACACTAAGGTTTCACACCAGTGTTGGGGAACGTTGCATGGGAAGCAAAAAAATTCCTACGCTCACCAAGATCAATCTAGGAGATAAACATCTACGAGAGGAGATATTGCATCTACATACCCTTGTAGATCGCTAAGAGGAAGCGTTGAGAAACACGGTTGATGTAGTCGAACGTCTTCGCGATCCAATCACGATCCGTCCACGATCTCCCGATCCAAGCGCCGAACGGATGGCACCTCCGCTTTTAACACACGTACGGCTTGATGACGCCTTCACCTCCTCGATCCAGCAAGTGATGGTGAAGTAGTAGCTCGAGTCCTCCGGCAGCACGACGGTGTGGCGGCGGCGGTGGTGGAGAAATCTTGGTAGAGCTTCGCTAAGCTACGCGGAGAGAGAGGAACTACGAGGAAGAGGAAGGGCAGCGCCATGGCATAGATGGGTGCGGCTTCCCTCCCTCTACCCCTCTATATATAGGGAGAAGGGAGGAGGGGGCGTGATGACCCACAAGTGTAGGGGATCTATCGTAGCCTTTTTGATAAGTAAGAGTGTCGAACCCAATGAGGAGCAAAAGGAAATGATAAGCAGTTTTCAGTAAGGTATTCTCTGCAAGCACTGAAATTATCGGTAACAGATAGTTTTGTGATAAGGTAATTTGTAACAAGTAATAAGTAATGCAAGTAAATAAGGTGCAGCAAGATGGCCCAATCCTTTTTATAGCAAAGGACAAGCCTGGACAAACTCTTATATAAAGGAAAGCGCTCCCGAGGATACATGGCAATTATCGTCAAGCTAGTTTTCATCACGTTCATATGATCCGCGTTCGGTACTTTGATAATTTGATATGTGGGTGGACCGGTGCTTGGGTACTGCCCTTCCTTGGACAAGCATCCCACTTATGATTAACCCCTATTGCAAGAATCCGCAACTACAACAAAAGTATTAAGGTAAACATAACCTGAAACATATGGATCCAAATCAGCCCCTTACGAAGCAACGCATAAACTAGGGTTTAAGCTTCTGTCACTCTAGCAACCCATCATCTACTTATTACTTCCCAATGCCTTCCTCTAGGCCCAAACAATGGTGAAGTGTCATGTAGTCGACGTTCACATAACACCACTAGAGGAAAGACAACATACATCTCATCAAAATATCGAACGAATACCAAATTCACATGACTACTTATAGCAAGACTTCTCCCATGTCCTCAGGAACAAACGTAACTACTCACAAATCATATTCATGTTCATAATCAGAGGGGTATTAATATGCATAATGGATCTGAACATATGATCTTCCACCAAGTAAACCAACTAGCATCAACTACAAGGAGTAATCAACACTACTAGCAACCCACAGGTACCAATCTGAGGTTTGGATACAAAGATTGGATACAAGAGATGAACTAGGGTTTGAGATGAGATGGTGCTGGTGAAGACGTTGATGGAGATTGACCCCCTCTCGATGAGAGGATCGTTGGTGATGACGATGGTGATGATTTCCCCCTCCAGGAGGGAAGTTTCCCCGGCAGAACAGCTCCGCTGGAGCCCTAGATTGGTTCCCCCAAGGTTCCGCCTCGTGGCGGCGGAGTTTCGTCCCGTGAGCTTGCTTATGATTTTTTCCTCGACGAAAGACTCCATATAGCCAAAGATGGGCATCAGAGGGCCACCAGGGGGCCCAAGAGGTAGGGGGCATGCCCAAGGGGTAGGGCGCACCCCCCACCCTCGTCGACGGTGGGTGGCCCCCCTCTGGTACTTCTTTCGCCAATATTTTTTGTATATTCTGAAAATAATTCCCGTGGAGTTTCAGGAATTTTGGAGATGTGCAGAATAGGTCTCCAATATTTGCTCCTTTTCTAGCCCAGAATTCCAGCTGCCGGCATTCCCCCTCTTCATGTAAACCTTGTAAAATAAGAGAGAAAAGGCATAAGTATTGTGACATAATGTGTAATAACAACCCATAATGCAATAAATATCGATATAAAAGCATGATGCAAAATGGACGTATCAACTCCCCCAAGCTTAGACCTCGCTTTTCCTCAAGCGAAAGCCGAAATCGAAAAATATGTCCACACGTTTAGAGATAGAGGTGTCGATTAAATAAAATACGTACATGAGGGCATCATGATCATTCTTAGAACAATAATATATATATATATACTATATATATATTGTCATATGATCTCTTATGCTAAAGTAACAATTCATTCACATACTCAAGTATGAATCAGAAACTTCATTGAAAACTAACAAACTATAATCTCAGTCATTGAAGCAATTGCAATTTATCATAACATTAGAAAGAGTCAATATAAGAGCTTCTCAGCAGGTCCACATACTCAACCATCATTTAGTCTTTCACAATTGCTAACACGCACGCGATATTTATGGTTATGAAGTTTTAATCGGACACAGAGAAAGATAGGGGCTTATAGTTTTGCCTCCCAACTTTTTACCTCAAGGGTAATGTCAACAATAATAGTTCATGAAAACTCACATCCAATTAGCTATATATACCTGGATCTTTCCAACACATTGTGCTTGCCAAAGGATAAAATGTAAAAAGGAAAGGTGAAGATCACCGTGACTCTTGCATGAAGTATAAGACAAGAATAAAAGATAGGCCCTTCGCAGAGGGAAGCAGAGGTTGTCATGTGCTTTTATGGTTGGATGTACAAAATCTTAATGCGAAAGAACGTCACTTTATATTGCCACTTGTGATATGGACCTTTATTATGCAGTCCATCGCTTTTATTTCTTCCACATCACAAGATCGTATAAAGCTTATTTTCTCCACACTAATAAATCATACATATTTAGAGAGCAATTTTTATTGCTTGCAACGATGACAACTTACTTGAAGGATCTTACTCAATCCATAGGTAGATATGGTGGACTCTCATGGAAAAACTAGGTTTAAGGATATTTGTAAGCACAAGTAGTATTTCTACTTGGTGCAAAGAATTTGGCTAGCATGAGAGGGAAAGGCAAGCTCAACATGTTGGATGATCCATGACAATATAATTTATTTCAGATGTAAGAAAACATAACCCATTACGTTGTCTTCCTTGTCCAACATCAACTCTTTAGCATGTCATATTTTAATGAGTGCTCACAATCATAAAAGATGTCCAAGATTGTATATTTATATGTGAAAACCTCTCTTTCTTTATTACTTCATATTAATTGCAACGATGACCAAAACTATGTTTGTCAACTCTCAACAATTTTTATTCATCATACTCTTTATATGTGAAGTCATTACTCTCCATAAGATCCATATGATCTCTTTATTTCTTTTCATTTCTTATCTTTTATTTTATCCCCTCAAGATCATAGCAAAATAATCAAGCCCTTGACTCAACACTAGTCTTTATTATATATGGCTCATGGACTCGATTACATAGAAGGATCATAAAGCAAAACTAAAAACTAGATCATACTAAAACTTTATTCTACTATATCAAGATATTACCAAAAGGATCGAACTAAGAAAAACGGTAAAGATAAAAGTGTGATGGTGATACGATGCCGGGGCACTCCCCCAAGCTTGGCATTTGCCAAGGGGGTGCCCATACCCATGTGTTTATGTCTCCTTCTTCGGGGGTGGTGATGTGATATTCTTGGCGATGATGCCCCTCAGGATACAATTCTCTTCCTCGAGCTTATTGACTTGCTGCTTGAGGTCCATTATTTCCTTACGGAGCTTGCCCGTGACGGCTAAAGCTCCTTTCACCCAAGGATGTTGCATAGCTGTAGGAGAACAAGTAACACTCTTTTTCATATTTTCATAAGAAATAAATCTAACATTGGAAGGGATGACCGAGTTTGGAATAGCTGAGCTTTGTAGTTCCCCCATAGTGAATCCAGCTCGGAAACGAGAAGTAACTTCTTCATCCTCCTCCATGGCATCTATCCTTTTCAAGCACGCCTCCATCTCTTCCTCAGTTGATGACCCAAAGTGGTCAGCATAGTTGTTTACTCTTGGCCCCGGTGTCGGATGAGATACCTGACTCTCCCCGACTAACTCTTGAGAAGACATCTTGCTCTATATCTGCAGCAAAAACAACTTGAAACAAAGATAGAGGATATTTGCGTGATACAGTGGTCAAAACCTTTGGGAGATTATGTAACGAATTTTTACTGACCAAAAGAAGTATCGTGCAAGAAAACGGAGTCCGGAGAGCACACGGGGTGCCCACGTGGCAGGGGGCACGCCCAAGGGGGTAGGGCGTGCCCTCCACCCTCGTGGAATCCTCGTGTCCTTTCCGGAGTACTTCTTATTTTCCTATTTTCTTAAATATTCCAAAATGGAGAAAAATTGCCACTAGAACTGTTTTGGATTCGGTTTACTTACCGTACCATGTACCTATTCCTTTTCGGGGTCTGAAACGTTCTGGAAAGTGTCCCTTATGTATTCCTCCGGGGTTATGGTTTCAATAACATTAGTTTCAACATTTATGGGATTACCTGAGATATAATGTTTGATTCTTTGACCGTTCACCACCCTCGGATTTGTGCCTTTGAAGTTGTTGATTTTTATGGCACCGAAACGATAGACCTCCTCGATGATGTAAGGACCTTCCCATTTAGAGAGGAGTTTACCTGCAAAAAATCTTAAATGAGAGTTGTATAGCAATACATAATCACCTACATTAAACTCACGTTTTTGTATCCTTTTATCATGCCATCTTTTAACTTTTTCTTTAAATAGTTTCGCATTCTCATAGGCCTGGGTTCTCCATTCATCAAGTGAGCTAATGCCAAAAAGCCTCTTCTCACCAGCAAGTTTGAAATCATAATTGAGCTCTTTAATGGCCCACTATGCCTTATGTTCTAGTTCAAGAGGTAAGTGACATGCTTTACCATAAACCATTTTATACGGAGACATACCCATAGGATTCTTATATGCAGTTCTATAAGCCCATAATGCATCGTCAAGTTTCTTGGACCAATTCTTCCTAGATCTATTAACAGTCTTTTCCAAAATTAATTTAAGCTCTCTATTACTCAATTCTATTTGACCACTGGACAGAGGATGATATGGATATGTAATTCTATGATTAACATCATACTTAGCAAGCATTTTATGAAAAGCACCATGAATAAAATGTGAACCACCATCAGTCATTAGATATCTAGGGACTCCAAACCTTGAAAAAAATAACTTCTTTAAGCATCTTAATAGAGGTGTTATGATCAGCACTACTAGTTGGGATAGCTTCTACCCACTTAGTAACATAATCAACATCAACTAAAATATGTGTATACCAATTAGAGGAAGGAAACGGTCCCATATAATCAAAACCCCAAACATCAAATGGTTCAATAACAAGTGAATAATTCATATGCATTTCTTCGCCACAGTGACAAGAAAAACAAGTGAATAATTGGAATAGAACGCAATCGTCAACCAAAATCGGGTAGGATGTATTATAAAAAAAATACGTCTACTAATATTACCAATTCTTTGACATTCATCACAAGACAAGACAAACTTACGGGCATCCTTGAAGAGAGTAGGCCAATAAAAACTGGATTGCAATACCTTATGTGCAGTTCTGTCTCCAACATGGTGTCCTCCATAAACTTCGGAGTGACACTTGCATAGGATCTATTCTTGTTCATGCTCAGGTACACAATGTCTAATAACACCATCCATTACTTCTTTATAAAGATGCGGGTCATCCCAGAAGTAATGTATTAAATCATAGAAGAACTTTTTCTTTTGCTGGTATGTGAAACTAGGTGGTATAAACTTAGCAACAATACAATTAGCATAATCAACATACCATGGAGCAGTATGAGAAGAGTTTATTACAGCTAATTGTTCATCAGGAAAGCTATCATCAATAGGTAGTGGGTCATCAAGAACATTCTCTAACCTAGACAAGTTGTCTGCAATAGGGTTCTTAGCTCCCTTTCTATCAATAATATGCAAATCAAATTCTTGTAGCAAGAGAACCCATCTAATAAGTCTAGGTTTAGCATCTTTCTTTTCCATAAGGTATTTAATAGCAGCATGATCAGTGTGAACAGTTACTTTAGAATCAACAATGTAAGGTCTGAACTTATCACATGCAAATACAACTGCTAAAATTCCTTTTCAGTAGTAGCATAGTTTCTCTGGGCACTGTCTAGAGTTTTACTAGCATATTGAATAACATTTAATTTCTTATCAACTCTTTGTCCTAGAACAGCCCCTACAGCATAATCACTAGCATCACACATGATTTCAAATGGTAAATTCCAATCGGGAGGTTGGACAACAGTTGCAGAAACCAAAGCTTTCTTAAGTATTTGAAATGCTTCTACATAGTCATTATCAAAGACAAAAGGAACATCTTTTTGTAAGAGATTAGTTAGAGGCCGAGTAATTTTAGAGAAGTCCTTAATGAACCTCCTATAAAAACCGGCATGACCAAGGAAGCTTCTTATACCTTTAATGTCCTTAGGACACGACATCTTTTCAATAGCATCAACTTTAGCTTTATCAACTTCAATACCTCTTTCAGAAATTTTATGCCCCAAGACAATACCTTCATTAACCATAAAGTGGCACTTCTCCCAATTCAAAACAAGATTAGTTTCTTCACATCTCTGCAAAACTCGATCAAGGTTGCTTAAGCAATCATCAAAAGAAGTCCCATAAACAGAGAAATCATCCATGAATACCTCAACAATCTTTTCACAAAAGTCAGAGAATATAGCAGTCATACATCTTTGAAAGGTAGCAGGTGCATTACATTACATAAACCAAAAGGCATACGTCTATAAGCAAAGGTACCGAAAGGGCAAGTAAAAGTTGTCTTTTCTTGATCCTCTTTTGACATAGGTATTTGAGAGAAACCAAAATAACCATCTAGAAAGCAAAAATGTGTATGCTTGGATAATCTTTCTAGCATTTGATCAATAAAAGGTAAAGGGTAATGATCCTTTTTAGTAGCTTTATTTAGTTTACGGAAATCAATTACCATTCTATAACCTGTAACCATTCTTTGTGGGATCAATTCATCTTTATCATTAGGAACAACAGTAATACCTCCCTTCTTAGAGACACAATGGACATACCTTACCCACTGACTATCAGCAACGGGATAAATTATACCTGCCTCTAGAAGCTTTAGTATTTCTTTTCTTACCACTTCTTTCATCTTAGAATTTAACCGTCGTTGATGATCAACTACCGACTTAGCGTCTTTTTCCAATTTTATTTTGTGCTGGCATAGAGTGGGACTAATGCCTTTAAGATCATCAAGAGTATATCCAATAGCAGCATGGTGCTTCTTCAGAGTTTTCAATAATTTCTTTTCTTCATGCTCTGAAAGGTTAGCACTAATAATAATAGGATATATCTCTTTCTCATCAAGATAAGCATATTTAAGAGTATCAGGTAAAGGATTAATCTCAAACACGGGATCGCCCTTAGGTGGAGGAGGATCCCCTAAGATTTTAATAGGCAAGTTGTGCTTCAAAATAGGTCCCTGTTTAAAGAATACTTCATCTATTTCCCTTCTTTCATTCATAAACATATAATTTTCATGGTCTAGCAAATATTGTTCTAAAGGATCACTAGGAGGCACGGCAATAGAAGCAAGACCAATAATTTCATCTTTACTAGGCAATTTTTTACCATGGGGTTGTCTACGAAATTTAGCAAAATTAAATTCATGAGACATATCCCCTAAACCAACAGAAACAATATCTTTATTGCAGTCTATATTAGCATTAACAATATTCAAGAAGGGTCTACCAAATATAATGGGACAAAAGTTATCTTGTGGGGAACCAATAACAAGAAAATCAGCAGGGTATTTAACTTTCCCACACAAGACTTCAACATCTCTAACAATCCCAACTGGTGAAATAGTATCTCTATTGGCAAGCTTAATTGTAACATCAATCTCTTCTATCTCAGTAGGTGCAATATCATGCATAATTTCTTTGTATAAGGAATGAGGTATTGCACTTGCACTAGAACCTATATCACATAAGCCATGATAGCAATGATCTCCTATTTTAACAGAAATAATAGGCATGCCTACAACAGGTCTATGTTTATTTCTAGTATCGGGTCTAGCAATTTTAGCAGCTTCATCAGAGAAGTAAATAACATGCCCATAAATATTATCAGCCAAGAGATCTTTAACCATAGAAACACTAGGTTCAACTTTAATTTGCTCAGAGGGAGTAGGTGTTCTAGTATTAGTCTTATGAACCACAGTTGAAGCTTTAGCATGATCCTTTATTCTAACAGGGAAAGGTGGTTTCTCAATATAAGAAGTGGGAACAACAGGATCATTATAAGTGATAGTCTTTTCTTCAACTTTAATAGGTTCAACTACTTTTACTTCAATTGGAGGATTATATTTAAACCACTTCTCCTTAGGGAGATCAACATGAGTAGCAAAGGATTCACAGAAAGAAGCTACTATCTCAGAGTCAAGTCCATATTTAGTGCTAAATTCACGAAAAGCATCGGTATCCATAAAAGATTTAACACAATCAAACTTAGGTGTTATACCTGACTCCTTACCTTCGTCGAGGTCCCAATCTTCAGAGTTGCATTTAATTATTTCCAATAAATCCCACTTGAATTCAATAGTCTTCATCATAAAAGATCCAGTACAAGAAGTATCGAGCATGGAGCGATTACTGAGAGAAAGCCGAGCATAATTTTTTTGAATAATCATTTCTTCTGAGAGCTCATGATTGGGGCATGAATATAACATTGACTTAAGCCTCCCCCAAGCTTGAGCGATGCTTTCTCCTTCGCGAGGCCAAAAAATATATATATATAATTACGATCACGATGAACAAGATGCATAGGATAAAACTTCTGATGAAATTCCAATTTCAATCGGTTGTAGTTCCATGATCCCATATCATCACATAGCCTAAACCATGTCAATGCCTTTCCCTTCAAAGATAAAGAGAAGACCTTCTTCTTGATAACATCCTCGGGCATACCTGCAAGCTTAAATAATCCACTAGCTTCATCCACATAGATTAGGTGCAAATCGGGATGTAATGTTCCATCACCTGTGAAAGGATTAGCTAGCAGTTTCTCTATCATACCGGAAGGAATTTCAAAGTAAACATTTTTAGTAGGTTCAGTAGGTTGAGGAGTGACTCTTTGCTCTACTGATCGGGGTGAAGATACCCTGAACAAGCCCCTCAAAGGATTATGTTCCACAGTAACAAGTGATAGTAAAATTCACCACACTATATAAATTTTTCCTTACCAAATTCCACCTACCAAAGGCGCTTCACTCCCCGGCAACGGCGCCAGAAAAGAGTCTTGATGGCCCACAAGTGTAGGGGATCTATCGTAACCTTTTTGATAAGTAAGAGTGTCGAACCCAACGAGGAGCAGAAGGAAATGATAAGCAGTTTTCAGTAAGGTATTCTCTGCAAGCACTAAAATTATCGATAACAGATAGTTTTGTGATAAGGTAATTTGTAACAAGTAACAAGTAATGCAAGTAAATAAGGTGCAGCAAGATGGCCCAATCCTTTTTATAGTAAAGGACAAGCCTGGACAAATTCTTATTGTACCGACCCGACCTCAAACAGTCAAGTCTCTGTGCTTCAGTGTCATCCCTGGATCGGTAATGCTGACACACACAATACTCGAGGATTTATAACAGAGTAGCAATAACACACTTATTACATCGAATGTCTCAAAAGAGAACTTATTGCAATAAATATGGCTTAAGGCCATCTAATACGATAACAACGGAAGGCTTGGAAGATAAAGTGAGTCCATCAACTCCAACGGCATAGCTGAGCTGCACGGCAACGACCTAACGAACCTTACTCCTCGTCTGAAAAGTCTGCAACATAATACGTTGCAGCCTGAAAAACGGGTCAGCACATGGAATATGCTGGCAAAGTAACACAGTAGAGCAAGAACAGAATAATGCTATCACTACATGCATATTTGGCTGGTGTAAAGCTCTATGGTTATAGTTTTTGACAAGTTCTGTGCTTTATGCAGGCTGCTACTGCTGAACTGGAATCTCAATTAAATGATGCAAAGACCCGGCTGGCGACTCAGGAGACCGGGACTCAAAAAGTTGAGTCAAAGTTCCAGTTTAGCGTGGCTGAGTCAGAAAAACTGAAGACCAATTTTGAGGCCGAGAAAAGGACTTGAGCTAAAGAAAAGACTACCTTAATACAGCAAGCTGAAAAAGCAGAGGCGGCTCTTGAAGAGGTAACCATTGATCTCACCGGCTTAAAGTACCGTGTATCTCAGATGGTTTCTGCTATTTTTGGTGAGTCGCCTTGTTGCTCATCCAAAGTGAATACTTGTCGTAGTAATATAAACCGCCATTTAACCGATCTGTGATTTACTCAGGTCCCGGGAGCAGTAACCTTAACCAGGACATGCTTGCGAAGCTCAAAGCGGTCTATACTCTTGTCGATTAGTTGTATACCGGAGCTCAACGTACATTAGCTACCATTTCTCCAACAAACCAAGGACCCAATCTGTTAAGTGATGTGTTGAAGAAATTATCAATCCTGCCCACTAGAATTCAAGAGATAAAACGGTCTTGTGCGAGAGCCAGTGCTGTGACAGCTTTGAGCCGTGCTAAGGCATGGGTACCAGAGTTAGACCCGTCCGACGTAGCCAGTGGATATCCAAGTCTGAAGGAAGATGGGACTTCTTTTGATCAACAAGACTTTGCCGCTTGTGTTAAAGCAATCCGTTCTCATGCGACAGTCATTGCTGAAGAAACCAATCTCTCCAAATATCAACCGGCTTACGACGCAGAGAACCAGAAGATGCATACTCCTGCGTATAAAGTCATGGATTTGATTCCTCCTATTCGTAAGCACACCTTCGCCCCTAAAATTGACCCATCCAATCTTATTGATGACGAAGCTGAATTCTACGCCTTGCGCGACTTTGATTGGTCAAAACCAAACTTCCAGACGGCGGAAGAGGACGAAGAACCGGCAAGGGATGACCGAGAGCCAGGCCAAGAAGAATGAACCGCTGGGCGGTTGATACCTTTGATCTTTGAAAACACTTGATCTCATTCGGCTCATGAAACCATGTAATAGGGTAGCAAAACTTGAATCTGTTGTGCCATCATGCATGTTTCTGCCTTTTGCTTAATACTGCTGATCTGCCGGTTTAAAAACCCTTATAAGTATGATAACCTTTGACTTATCCAAATCTGAATGATTATTATCCTGCACTCAAAGAAAGTACAAGCGCCCTGGCGGCTTACCGCCGGGCGGGTCATGATACCCAATTAAAGCCACTGAGGACGAAAAGTCCATAACCAGGGCCGATCTGCCAATTGTTAAAGAAGATGTCATACCTGTAGTATATGCTTAGACTACCGGCTTATCAACTTCATGCAGTTAGAGGTGTTAGAGCTATAACTCTAAACATAGTAGTATGATACTCTAGCGACTTGGGATCTATCCTCCTGATGGGTTGTAAAAACCCAAAGTATGCTTCAAATATGAGCCGTAAACCGGGCAGCTGGGCCTGACTTGTAAAAAACAGAAGGCAACGAAAAACCATATAAAGAATACAAATAAGAAATCAAAATAAATTCGAGGCTTTTGTAGGCTGCCAAGCCAAAGTGTCTTCTTCAATGAAACTAGCCTGAGCCACTGGATTGTTCGTGCATTCTGTGAGCCTGACTCACAGTACCCAATCGACATTTGAACCCAGATAAAGTCGTATCTTGCTTTATAGACTTATCAGGAGTACGCGGGGTCAGTGTAACAACATACATCACGGGCCGATTTATCCAAGTTTTAAGGAAGGCAGCTTACGAAGCCTGGATCTATCCTGACTATCTATAAACCGTGCTCTCGCATGACAAGCCGCCGTTTGAACCTTAACGAGCTCAGATCTTGGTCGAATACACCGTAAAGACTGATCGTTAAGAGTCCGGTGGGTCAATCAGGATGACCTGATGGAGTTGAAGCAGCTGGTTACAGGTAGGATGACCCGGACATGTTATGTTCTCTTTGGTCGAATATGCCTATGTTTGAACAAACCTGGTCAAGAGGGTAGTAACGCTATATTCTCTTTGGCCGAATACGCCTATGTTTGAACAGGAAGCCCCCAAGTGACATGCTTACAAATCGTGCTCGTCAGGGACCTATGTTTGAGCTGTGCTGCGCATCCAACTCTCTTTGGTCCCTGAAATTTGGGCTTTGAGCCTCTTAAATGAATATGATGATAAAGACTCAGCTTCGAGGAAGCGAAACGATAGAGGCCCTGAATTTTCAGGGATGTCGGCTTTATTATACTACATATAATATATACATCAGGTAACTATGTACATCATGAGAACTGGTGGCTCAAGTATAGTAGGGCCGAAGATGAGCAATGTTCCACGGCCGACGGGTCTCCTCCTCAGATGTGCCTGAATCCATGTTGTCTCGAACGTCGATAAGGTAGTATGACCCATTATGTAAATTCTTGCTGACCACAAAAGGTCCTTCCCAAGGCGGTGATAACTTGTGCATATCTGTCTGATCTTGGATGAGCCAGAGCACTAAGTCACCTTCTTGAAAAGTTCTAGTTTTGACCCGGCGGCTGTGATAATGACGTAGGTCTTGCTGATAAATCACCGAACAAGCCGCAGCGAGATCACGCTCCTCATCCAATAAGTCAAGTGCATCTTGACGCGCCTTTTCATTGTCAGCCTCAACATAAGCCGCCACTCGGGCTGAATCGTGACGGATGTCACTAGGGAGAACCGCCTCTGCCCCATAAACCATGAAAAAAGGTGTGTAACCCGTAGACCTGTTGGGGGTCGTATTGATGCTCCATAACACTGAGGGTAACTCCTCCACCCAACAACGCGGTATTCTCTGCAAAGGAACCATAAGCCGGGGCTTGATACATCGCAGGATCTCCTGATTTGCTCGTTCTGCCTGACCATTGGATTGAGGGTGAGCCACAGAGGAAACATGAAGCCGGATATGACCCCGTTGACAAAACTCTTCCATAGCGCTTTTAGAGAGATTAGTACCATTATCTGTTACAATGCTATGTGGAAAGCCAAAACGAAAGATCACCTTCTTCATGAATTGAACTGTTGTTGCTGCATCACATTTACTAACCGGCTCTGCTTCAACCCACTTAGTAAACTTATCAACTGCCACCAAGAGGTGGGCCTTCTTATCGTTGGACCTCTTAAAAAGCCCCACCATATCAAGCCCCCAAGTTGCAAACGACCAAGTAATTGGAATCATCCTCAACTCTTGAGCCGGCATGTGAGCTCGTTGTGAAAATTTATGACAGTCATCACATCTGCTTACCAAATCCTCAGCATCAGCATGTGCTATCAACCAATAGAACCCATGACGAAAAGCCTTTGGCTACAAGAGATTTAGAGCCGGCATGATGACCACAATCTCCTTCGTGGATCTCTCAGAAAATCTCACAACCCTCTTCAGGAGAGACGCAACGTTGAAACGCCCCTGTGACACTGCGGTGGTACAACTCCCCGGGTTATCTGTCTGGCCAAGACCTCATCCTCCGGCAACTGACCCCGGGTCATGTAAGCCAAATATGGAACCGTCCAATCAAGAATAGCATGAAGAGCTGTCACCAATTGCGCCTTCGGGTCAGGGACAACAAGATCCTCCTCTGTAGGCAATTTAACAGACAGGTTAAGCAAAATATCCAGAAATGTGTTAGGTGGCACCGACTTACGCTAAGATCCTAGCCGGCTTAAAGTATCAACTGCCTCATTCTTCCTGCGATCAATATGCTCAACTTGATAACCCTTGAAGTGATCCGCAGTAGCATCTACCTCTCGGTGATAAGCCGCCATGAGCGGATCCTTAGAATCCCAAGTACCTGAAACATGCTGAGCTACCAGATCTGAATCGCTAAAACACCTCACCCGGCTCAGATTCATCTCTTTAGCCATCCAAAGACCATGGAGCAAGGCCTCATACTCAGCTGCATTGTTAGTACAAGGGAACATTAGCCGGAGAACATAAGAAAATTTATCACCTCTTGGGGAATTCAAGACAACTTCAGCCCCCGAGCCCTCCAACTGTCTGGATCCATCAAAGTGAATAGTCCAATATGTGTTACCGTCTTTTCCTCAGGCGCCTGCAACTCTGTCCAGTCATTGATGAAATCCACAAGTGCTTGGGACTTGATGGCTGTACGAGGCACATATTTTAAACTGTGAGGTCCAAGCTCAATGGCCCATTTAGCAACCCGGCCTGTGGCTTCCCTTTTGAATGATGTCTCCTAAAGGAGCAGAGCTAACCATAGTAATGGGACGACCTTGAAAATATTGTTTGAGCTTCCGGCTTGCCATGAAAACCCCATACACAAGCTTCTGCCAGTGTGGATATCTCTGCTTAGATTCAATAAGTACCTCACTGATGTAGTAAACCGGCCGTTGAATCGGTTACTCCTTGCCTGCCTCTTTCCTTTCCACCACAATAGCTACACTAACGGCCCGACTGTTAGCAGCCACATATGACAACAGAGGCTCTTTATCAATAGGGGCAGCAAGCACGGGCGGCTCAGCCAACTGTTTTTTCAGACCCTCAAATGCTTGATTAACAGCGTCACTCCAAACAAAGTGATATGTCTTCTTCATCATCTAATAAAGAGGAATAGCCTTCTCACCTAACCGGCTTATGAACCGGCTCAGAGCTGTAATATGACCCGCCAGACGCTATACATCATTGACACACGCTGGTTTAGCCAATGAAGTGATGACTTTGATCTTCTCCGAGTTAGCTTCAATGCCTATGTTAGAATCCAAAAAGCCCAAGAGCTTGCCTGCTAGTATACCAAAGACACATTTAGTCGGGTTAAGCATCATCTTATAGACCCGGAGATTATCAAACGTCTCCTTCAAATCATCAATCAGGGTCTCCTTCTTTTTGGATTTTACCACAATGTCATCCACATAAGCATGAACATTATGCCCGATCTGATTATGAAGGCAATTCTGTACACACTGCTGATAAGTCGCCTGGGTACTCTTTAGCCTAAAAGGCATAGACACATAGCAAAAGACTCCAAACGGAGTAATGAAAGATGTTTTCTCCTGGTCCTTAACTGCCATCTTGATCTGATGATAACCTGAATAAGCATCCAGAAAACTCAAACTCTCACAACCCGCCGTAGCATCAATGATTTGATCAATACGTGGGAGGGCAAACGGATCAGCCGGACAAGCCTTGTTTAAGTCCGTGTAATCCACACACATTCGCCAAGTGTCATTCTTCTTAAGAACCAGCACCGGGTTAGCCAACCACTCAGGATGGAAAACTTCAACGGTAAATCCGGCCGCTAAGAGCCGGGCCACCTCCTCACCAATGGCCTTTCGTTTCTCTTTGTTAAATCGGCGAAGAAATTGCTTGACCGGCTTAAACTTCGGATCAATATTAAGAGTGTGCTCAGTGAGTTCCCTCGGTACACCCGACATGTCCGAAGGCTTCCATGCAAAGATGTCCCGGTTCTCACGGATGAACTCGATGAGCATGCTTTCCTATTTCGGCTCCAGGTTAGCGCTGATGCTGAACTGTTTAGATGAGTCAGCAGGGACGAAGTCAACCAATTTAGTATCATCTGCCGATTTTAACTTTAACGAAGGATCATGCTCTGTGGTTGGCTTTTTCAAGGACGTCATATCTACCGGGTCAACACTATCCTTGTAAAATTTTAGCTCCTCTGTTGCACAAACTGATTCAGCATAAGCCGCATCACCTTCCTCGCACTCCAAGGCCACCTTGTAACTCCCATGCACTGTGATGGTGCCCTTATGACCTGGCATTTTAAGATGCAAGTAAACATAACAAGGCCTTCCCATGAACTTAGCATAAGCTGGCCGCCCAAACAGAGCATGATAAGGGCTCTTGATCTTTACCACTTCGAAGGTTCAAGTCTCAGACCTGGAATCATACTCATCTCCAAAAGCAACCTCTAAAGATATCTTACCCACCGGGTAGGCCGACTTACCCGGTACCACACCATGGAAAATAGTGTTTGACGGTTTAAGATTCTTATCAGTCAGTCCCATGCGACGGAAGGTCTCATAATAAAGTATATTAACGCTGCTACCTCCATCCATGAGTACCTTAGTAAATTTATAGCCCCCAACCTGAGGCGCTACCACCAGAGCTAGGTGACCCAGATTATCAACCCGGGGCGGATGATCCTCACGACTCCACACAGTAGGCTGCTCTGACCACCGTAAATAGCGAGGCACCGTCGGCTCAACGACGTTCACAACTCTCTTGTGAAGCTTCTGATCCCGTTTACATAGACTGGTGGTGAAAACATGGTACTGCCCACTATTCAACTACTTTGGATTACTCTGATAACCAGACTGCTGATGTTGTTGATTCCCCTGATTATTCTGCTGATTGTAACCACTTTGATTGCCTTGGCCGTGAAACTCGGAATTTGAGCCGCCTCCACCATGACTCGGGCCATGAGAGCCGGATCCTGACCCACCGTTCGGGCCACGGTTGTGTTGGATTGACTCCCTAAAACTTCTCATTATGCTGCAATCTTTCCATGAATGAGTAGCTGGCTTCTGATTTGTTCCGTGTTTTGGACATGGCTGATTCAATACTGCGTCAAGGTCAAATCTTGCCCCTTGAGCCGGCGGTCCCTTACGACTCTAGTTATAATTGCACACACTGGTGTTAGCCACAAAATCATCAGCCTTGCGCTTACCGTTTCTGACCTGATTGGTAGGGTTATATTGTTGTCCCTTCATGCCGTTACTCTTCTTTCCCTCTCCCGATATTTCATCCTCAGAGTCGGGGTCCTTGGTACCATCAGAGTCGGCATACTTTACAAGAGCCGCCATTATCTCCCCCATGTCGTTACAATGACGCTTGAGCCGCCCAAGCTTCTGCTTGAGTGGAATGGACCGGTAATTTTTCTCCAACATCAGAACTGCTGAACCGACATTGATATTATCTAAATAATGTATGATGGTTGAGACCCGACGCACCCAACTGGTTGTTGACTCGCCCTCGGCCTGAACACAAGAAACCAAATCCACGATTAACATAGGTTGTTTACATGTATCCTTCAAATTCTGGATGAATCAGGCCTTCAGCTCCGCCCATGACCCGATGGAATTAGCCGGCAACCCCTTCAACCTGGTACGAGCCGCCCCCTCTAACATCATGGTGAAGTACTTAGCGTATGCAGCCTCACTAACATTCAGCATCTCCATGGCCATCTCATAACTCTCCACCCTCGCCTCAGGGGGTTGATCTGCTATGTAATTAGGCACCTTATGAGGGCCCTTGAAGTCCTTGGGCAAACGCTCGTTTCGTAGAGCTGCTGTTAGACACGGCACATCGAAAGCCTTAGAAGTTACACCTGCCTCAATTGAAGCTGCCGGGTAAACCGGCGCGTGCCGATGAGCCGCCAGTTGAGCCGCCAGCTCGGCCTCCTGACGTGGTCTATCCCGATCCACCAAATCCTGTGCATTGGCACCATTGCACGCCGGGTCATGTCCATGAGGTTGGTTACGACGTTGCTCCATACTCGAGATTGCGGGTGAGTCAATGTGCCTACTGTAGCTCCGGCTTGGACGGGGGGTTGAATGAATCCGGTCACAGCTATAAGAATAAGCCTGTTGCTGCACTAAAGATGTTTGAAGAAGCTCCCTAGCCCTTCGGGTTTCAACCGTCGCCGGAGTCTCCCCTTCAACTGGCAAAGCCGCCAGTCGCATCGCCACAGCAATCATGTTGTCCAAAGGGGTGGAATAGTGATCTGGCGGTATTACCATGTGTTGAGCAGGGGTATTGTTCATATATGAAGAACTTGTCACGCGCGGCAGACCCGACACCCCACCGCCTGGTGTTTCAGTCATCCGATTTGCTACCGGCGGGTTACTGGCCCCGGCTCCAGGGGTGTTGAAGAGGTCCCTTGACTCACAAACTAAGGGTAGACGACTTCGATATTTTCTCCTCAAAACTTTGTTTGACGCGTTCTGATCCACCATGAGCCGGTATGAATCTGTTGTGCTTGGGCACTTAAAACGGCCCGCTCTGCAGCCATCCTGGCATTTTCTACTGCTAATTCTGCCTTAGCTTGCGCTATCTCATCGTGCAACTTAGCTATCTCTGCCTTGTGCTGCTCCTGGTTGTCTAGGGTTACCTCAACCTCCATCAGAGTCGCCAGAGCATCCAATAGATCTGTTAAGACTTGAGCCGACGGGCACGCTGAACCGCCAGCCCCGGCTGTCGTTCCTGCTGTTGCACTAGAAGTCATAGCCACCGCGGTTGTCGAACCAAGAACCGGCTGGGTGCCAGCCATGAAGATCGCCACCCTGTTCGGCGGCTCACGGGGATCCGGAATACTATCGCCATCGGAACAGCCCCCAAGCCGCCCGTCTTGTAGCTGATACATTGAGTTGGTCTCGCCTATGGACGACTCATCATCAGAACAGATGGTCGTCTCACCGCCGGAGACAGAGCCTTCCAACTCAGCCCCATGGGTGAACCCAACGAAGACATGCCTTACGGTGGGTTGAGCTCGGGCGGGTCGTGCACGCTGAGCCATCTCGAGGATGTCGGTGCAGATGTCCGGCTCAGGTCCCGGCTCACCGATCTTGCCGATGAAGACGTAGATTTCGCCGAAGGGGACCTGGTACCCATACTCAATTGAGCCAGCCTCGAGGCCCCAGCCTGCATCGTCGATGTAGAGCTTTCCGCGACGACTCTTGGTCATCCGGCCCACAACGTATCCCTTGAGCCCTTCGAAGTTTCCCTTTAAGAACTCAAAACAATCGTACACGGGCCCCACGGTGGGCGCCAACTGTCGTGGAAGTGTCACGGCAGATGTCCTCGTAGAAGGACTTAGTTGTGGAGCCATTACGACAAGGTTAGCTTAAAGGGGTTAAAACGGGACAAAGGACACAGGGAGTTTATACTGGTTCGGCCCCTTGCGGTGAAGGTAAAGGCCTACTCCAGTTTGAGGTGGTATTCCTAGGGTTTCGATTACCAGGGAGGAAACACGCTTTGCCTGGCTTTCGACTTGTTGTTTCTTGCCCTAAGCCACTGCCGGGTCGTCCCCTTATATATGGGTTGATGCCCTGTGGCCTACAGAGTCCCGGCCGGCTCATACAAACGTGTCCGGCTCGGTGACTTATCTTACATGCCTTACAATACAAGTTTACATATACATGGCGGTTTACACTTACGGGCCTTAAGCCGCCTCTGGATTTGGGCCTTTTAACAAGCCTATTTATGAACCGCCATCTTTAGTATATTCTTGGGATTCTTTTTAGATGAACTGCCATAATGGATGACCTGGCCCCTCCTGCGCGGGTCATATCTGATAGTCATATCCCCAACACTCCCCGAGGCACCCTTCCTGGGCTTGAGCGCTCCGTGTCTTCGTGTTCCTCCAGATCAATCCACCAAAGCAGGAGTAGGGTTTTACGCTGCTCAGCGGCCCAAACCTGGGTAAAAGAGAGTTGTCCTCACCGCGCTGCCCTGCTGCCTTTGCTCTTTGTGCAATGTGATCGTCCCCCGCCGAACCACAAAGGGGCCTCTTGGTCCCATAGGTGATCGTGCTCCTCCATGACATCTTTGGCCTGCCAGGTAGGGGACTCGCTTGTGCGAATCTAAAGCAACAGCCAGCGCATTGATCTTCATCGTCTTCTACTTCAGCAATGGCTCCCAAGAAGAAGAGCGGCACTGCGACACAACCTTCCGCTTCGAAGGCCCCTTCGCTTGCAGCTGCGGGCGCCGCAGCCGCGACAGGCGAAGCGAGCACCATGAGTGGCGCGTCCACCGCGGGAGGTGCGGCCGTCGCCCCCGCCATAGTTGGAGCTAGAGCTGGGGGCACTGGAGCCTCCCAACTCCCTCAACCTTCTGCTGGGCATGCCAACGCCGGTGCGGAGCAAGGGAACACCCAGCTTCCGCCTCTCCGCCACACCAGCGAGCGCAATCAACGCAGCGATGACGACCACTCCGGCGCACGCTAAGATCCTCTGGCCGCGCCGGCCAGGTGGAAGACGTCAAGACACGCGCTTCGTCCCAGACAGGGCGAGCACGATAAGACCCCGGGCGATGCCGTCGATCCGCAGTGATCGTTCCCACACGGCAAGGGCCTAGTTGATCAAGAGCTTGGCACCAAGTATAGCCTCCGCCACGCTAGACCACCCTTGTGATTGGTCTGAGGCTATAGGAGCACAATGACGCTCCTTCTGGCTCGACCAGGAGTCGAGCGGCGTCGCGCTCTGCCTCCCACGCCATGCCAGGGACGGTGGCAGAAGCAATGGCAAGGGCTCAATTGCCGTTGAACTTTCCTCCAACGGCGGACAAGATGGATGAGTGGAGACCCACCATCCAAAGCCTCACCGGGTTTGCTGAAGCCAGCAAATCGCAGCCCGCGGAGCCCCCGCGGCACCCACAGACGACACCAGCAGCCCACACTGGTGACCACGTGGAGGACTACACCCAAAGTGTAGTCCCCTCCGCGGCAACCCTCCCAAGGGCAGCCATGGCGGGCCCGGCAAACCCAGCATGTCGATGAGCCTGACGAGGTATCAATGGCCTCGTCCGACCCGCAAACTCAGCAAGATCAGCGTCGTGTGTTGAAGGACAGGAAAAAGGAAGACGCTCGTGTCACCATTGAGCGGCACCACGAGGCACGCCGCCAATCCGACAGGTGCAATGGTCCATACGTTGACGAACCCGCACCTAGTGTCGGGGGTACTTACCTTACGAGGTAGGCTGCCCCACCTTCACTCGCGAGTTGCGGCAAGTCCGCTGGCCATCATCTCGCACCTTCAAGCCTGACTTCTCAGAGAAATACGAGTTGAACCCGATAGAGTTCTTAGGCATTTATACGATAGCTATTCAAGGCATTTATTTCAGATTAACAAGCGTGCAAAGAAGAAGAAATCATCAAGGAAGAAGAAGTGGAGGAATATCTGCCTCCCACTCCAAAGTGTAATCTTCTACACACACTCAATAAGTTATTTGATGATCCAACTCTCAAGAAGAGCATAAATTTTGTTGATACAAAAGAACTACTAGAAATGTTACACATATGTGCATATATGCTATGTTCTGTGTATCAAGTTTCTTGTAGATGTTGCTGTTCTTCGAGGCATCTAGACTTCTAATCCAAAAAGACCTATGACGAGGGCTAGCATATTACAATATAGTAATATGAATGCCACCGTAGAAATCATACCATATTTGTTAAGAACAAGTGCACGTAAATTATCTGTTGAGATCAAAGTTGTTCAAGTCCGTAGGAAGGATGAAATTCTTGACAGGATGTATGGTTTGGTGAATGCCAACATTTTTATCGTGAAGAATATCTTTCCGATAACACTAATATGCATGAACAAGAGTATGTCGACGACTCTACTTTGGATGAATTTGATGCATACGAACTTTCTATGTAGGAATATCACCCTTAAGTTGAGGATGACAATTATCACATTAGAGATAATGACAAAATAAAGAAAGAAAACACTTTTGATTTATTTGTGCTAATGTCCAACTATACTTCTTTGGGGAAAAAATCGTAAGTAGTAGAAACCAGTAGGGAGTGTTGAATTAACCATTCCAAACAAAGAATTTATTGAAGTGATCCCTTACAATGTTAGCCAAGGTAATATACTAAAACTTACATATATGTATCTAACTCTTGCATTGCAAAAATATAAGGAGACATGTCTGCCTCGCTCAGTGCATTGATTCCCGCTTGAGAGCGAGGACCTGTTTATCTACATGATGTCGATGCATCGTAAGCGAGTACGACTCTGGCCTAACTTTGCTATGACATGCTCTAAACGTAGGTCGGATGTCGGACCTACACTTGGGGGCTCAATATCCCTTGAGATCTGGGTGGATGATTTGAAGGAGCACCGAAGTCCAGCTACATGGCTATAAAGAAAGTGTTGCTTGGGAGTCAACCTGGAAGTAAGTATGTGTCTTTCTTAGTTATGTGTTTTTGAGTCTAGTTGCATTCATGTTGCGTTCGCACTTTAGTTTTACATGGCTGCTGTTAGAATTGGTCTTGAAACAATTTTTGTTGGTAACTTTTTTAGCGTATCGATATCCCAATATTTTGTTGCATACCTCCTCTTATTTTTTATACAAATATACCATGTGACTACATGAGGAGGAAACAAACAAAATTCACAGAGTTCTATAGCTCTACGAGGCAAGACAGATTAGGTATGACCACTCCAGTCATACCACTACTCGTACCAGCTCGTGGCCGAAGAGACAGAAGGTCCAAAAATTCAAGGCGGTGCAAGGTACTAGCGCTCACACTCGTACTCTTGCTCGTATTGATGTCTAGTATGCAACTTTATTCTTGTAGACTCGTGTTGGGCCTCCAAACACAGAGTTTTGTAGGAGAGTAGCAATTTTCCCTCAAGTGGATGACCTAAGGTTTATCAATCCGTGGGAGGAGTTGGATGAAGATGGTCTCTCTCAAACAACCCTGTAACCAAATACAAGAAACCCCCTGTGTCCCCAACACACCCAATACAATGGGAAATTGTATAGGTGCGCTAGTTCGGCGAAGAGATGGTGATAAAAGTGTAATATTGATGGCAGAAATATATTTTTATATTCTGAATAAATAAAAACAGCAAGGTAGTAAATAGTAAACAGGCACAAAAATGGTATTGCAATGCTTAAAAACAAGGCCTAGGGTGCGTACTTTCACTAGTGCAATCTCTCAACAGTGCTAATATAATTGGATCATATAACCATCCCTCAATGTGCAATGAAGAATCACTCCAAAGTTCCTATCTAGCGGAGAATATAAGACAAAATTGTTTGTAGGGTACGAAACCACCTCAAAGCTACTCTTTCTGATCAATCTATCGTAGAGTTCGTACTAAAATAACACGAAGCTATTCTTTCTAATCGATATAACGAAGAGTTCGTACTAAAATAACACTAAAGCAAATTTAGATTCATAATATTCAATCCAACACAAAGAACTTCAAAGAGTGCCCCCAACACACCCAATACAATGGCAAATTGTATAGGTGCAGTTGTTTGGCAAAGAGATGGTGATAAAAGGGCAATATTGATGGTAGAAATATATTTTTATAATCTGAATAAATAAAAATAGCAAGGTATCAAATAGTAAACGGGCACAAAAACGGTATTGCAATGCTTAAAAACAAGGCCTAGGGTCCGTACTTTCACTTGTGCAATCTCTCAACAGTGCTAATATAATTGGATCATATAACCGTCCCTCAACGTGCAATGAAGAATCACTCCAAAGTTCCTATCTAGCGGAGAACATAAGATGGAATTGTTTTTAGGGTACGAAACCACCTCAAAGCTATTCTTTCCGATCAATCTATCCTAGAGTTCGTACTAAAATAACACGAAGCTATTCTTTCCGATCGATCTAACCAAGAGTTCGTACTAAAATAACACCAAAGCAAATTCAGATTCATAATATTCAATCGAACACGAAGAACTTCAAAGAGTGCCCCAAGATTTCTACCGGAGAAACAAAGACAAGAACATGCACCAACCCCTATACATGGATTACCCCAATGTCACCTCGGGAATCTGCGAGTTGAGTGCCAAAACATATATCAACTGAATCAATACGATACCCCATTGTCACCACGAGTATTCAATTGCAAGACATATATCAAGTTTCTCAAATCCATAAAAGTATTCAATCCGATAATAACGACATCTCAAAGGGAATAACTCAATTCATCACAACAAGATAGAGAGGGAAAAACACCATATGATCCGACTATATTAACAAAGCTTGCGATACATCAAGATCATGACATCTCAAGAACACGAGAGAGAGAGAGAGAGAGAGAGATTAAGTGCATAGCTACAGGTACAAACCCTCAACCACGAGGGTGGACTACTCCCTCCTCATCATGGTGGTCGCTGGGATGATGAAGATGGCCACCGGTGATGATTTCCCCCTCCGGCAGAGTGCCGGAATGGGTCTAGATTAGTTTTAGGTGGCTACGGAGCCTTGCGGCAGTGGAACTTCTGGTCTAGGTTAACCCCGAGAGTTTTCGAAATATTCGTGAATTTATAGGGTAAAGAGGGGGTGCGGGAGGCCACCGAGGTGGGCACAACCCACCTGGGCGCGCCTGGCCCCCCAAGAATGCCCTGGTGGGTTGTGCCCCCCCCTGGGGGCACCCCCAGGTGCTTCTCTGGCCCATCCTGGGTGTTTTGGTCCATAAAAAATCTCCAAAAAGTTTCACAGTGTTTGGACTCTGTTTGATATTGATTTCCTATGATGTAAAAAACAAGCAAAAAACAACAAGTGGCACTAGGCACTGGGTCAATAGGTTAGTCCCAAAAATGATATAAAGTTGCTATAAAATGATTGTAAAACACCCAAGAATGATAATATAACATCATGAATATTTCATAAATTATAGATACGTTGGAGACGTATCAGCATCCCCAAGCTTAATTCCTACTCATCCTCGAGTAGGTAAATGATTAAAGAAATAATTTATGATGTGTGAATGCTAGCAAAGTGCATAACTTTGATCAATGACAATTTCAATCACTTTTCCTAGCATCATAACAACAATTCTTTTTTTTAAACTTCTCATGTTAAAGTAGCAACCAATTCACATGTTAAGGTTCAAACAATGAATTCTCTTGAAACTCAGCAACCTATGTTCTCAGTCACCAAGCAATTGCAATTCAACTTATTCAACAGAGTTTAAGTAAGAGCTCCACATACTCAACCATCATATAGTCTTCTATGATTGCTAACACTCACCGCGTACACATGAACAAAACATTTCAATCAGACACATAGAAGGATAGGGTCTTATAATTTCGCCTCCCAACGTAGTCACCTCAAGGGTGATGTCAACAATAATAACTCATGCTACCCATATCCAACTGGATATATGTGCCTAGATCTTTCCTCACCACATGATGCTTGCCGAAAGAGAAAAATAGAAAGGAATAGAGAGAAGAACTTTGACTCTTTGCATAAAAGTAAATACAAAAAAGTAAAAGATAGGCCCTTCGCAGAGGGAAGCAGAGGTTGCCATACAGTTATTTGTTTGTATGCTCGACCCCTTAGTGCAAAAGAACGTCACGTTATATTGCCCCTTATGATAGCAACCTTTATTATGCAGTATGTCGCTTTTATTCTTTGCCATCACAAGTTCGTACAACACTCAATTTTCTTTTACACTAAATGATCTAACACTTTTAGAAGGAATTTTTATTGCCTTATTGCACCGATGACAACTTACTTGAAGGATATTATTCAATCCTTAGGTAGGTATGGTGGACTCTTGAAAATAAGATTTGTGTTTAAGGATTTTGGATGCACAAGTAGTCTATACTTGGTGGGGAATTTTTGGCTAGCAAAGATGGGGGGCAAGCACCACATGTTTAAGGACCTATGACAATATAACTTCTATGTGAATATGAACAAACATAAACCATTACGTTGTCTTCCTTGTCCAACTTCAACAATTTTGGCATATAATATTTTGATGTGGGCTCACAATCACAAAAGATTTCCAAGATAGTATATTTGCATGTGAAACTTCTCTTCCTTATACTAATTATTCATGAATTGCTTGTATGACCAATATTGTGATTGTCAAGCCTCAAAATATTTCACTTTATAAACCCAATGTGAAGCTACCACTAGGCATGATATGATTTCAACTTCATGACATTCAATTTATTCAACAATTTACTCATAGGATATAAGTGAAGCACAAGAGTAAATGACAAGCTACTCCAAAAAGATATAAATGAAGATCATGAGCATAATATTTCTTTCTCTCAAATTAATTTAAGTGAAGCAATAGAGAATTTCTTCAAAAATACTAAAGCACACCATGCTCAAAAAGATATAAGTGAAGCACTAGAGCAATTCCATAGAAAAGAGCTTCATTGACGGGATGTGAATGCCGCTTACTTAGCCTCCCTGGCAACTATTTGAGGACTCTATTTTATTTAAAAACTTTCATGTAACATCCCAAAATTCTAAATTTTGGAATGTTATATTGAACAAATTATTATGCTTGTTTGTTTGATTGTGGTGTGGTTGCTTGTGTGAAATTGAGTGAAATTTGAAACTTTTTGAAAGTTGAATGAGAGGGAATGAAATGACTTTCCCAAACTTTCACCTTGCATTTATGATCTCCATGAATTCAAATTCATTTCATCACAAAACCCTAGAGTGAAGATGATATGACTTCTTCCATTTAAATAAATGAAAAGGGTTTTGAAAAGATTCGAATTCCATCCGAAAATATTTCAAATTTGTCGTGGAATTGTCACGGCAAATGTCCTAGCGAAAGGACTTAGTTGTAGGGACATCGCAACTAGGAAGCTTAAAGGGGTTAATCGGGACAAAGGACAGTTGAGGTTTTATACTAGTTCGGCCCCTTATGATGAAGGTAAAAGCCTACGTCTAGTTGTGTTGATATTGCTGGGGTTTCGATCACCAAGAGGCTAGTTCACCGGCTTGGTTATCGATCTCTTGTTTTCTTGCCCTAAGCCGCCACCGGGTCGTCCCCTTATATACACGGGTTGACGCCTGGCGGCCTACAGAGTCCCGGCTGGCTCATAAAGCGTGTCCGGCTTGGTGACTTCTTTTACATGCCTTTCCTTACAAGTCTTTCCTTACATACATCGGTTTACAATATTGGGCCTTAAGCCGCCTCTGGGCTTAGGCCTTCTATAAGCTTTAACAAACTATCGTCTTGACTGTTTTCTGGGCTTCCTTTGTGACCCATCATTGGGAATGACCCGGCCCCTCCTGGGCGGGTCAGAACTGATAGCTATATCCCCAACATTAGGCCCCAGGTTGACTTTGAACTTTGTTCTTTGTCAATCTTCAATACTTAGAAAAAATCCGTCTTCTTCTCTTCGCAAAAATTTTGTAACCCGCCATGACGTCATCTCTTGAAAACACAAAAAATTATCATGATGTCATCTTCTCAATGGATCTTCATCTTTAATGCTTTCCGAGAATCGAGGCGCCCGTTTGGTTGGATAATCATTATATGGGTCTTCCTCGTTTTTCACGCCCGCCTGTTCACTTCTCTCCTTATAAATAGCCACGCCCCTGATCTTCTCATTCTTTTCTCTTCTTCATCTTCTTTCTCTCGCAACCCCCGCTGCTGCTCGAGCCCTGCCTCCGTCGCATAGCATCTCGTCATCGTCGACCTTGGCCGCTGCATCAACCAGAATCGGTTCATAGAACGGTGGTGACCTTCCGTGGAGGATTCGTGGCCGTAAGTATTCACCCTCCTATTCATCAGATCCGCATCTAGGTTTTTGGCATGTTCTTCGTAGTTGTTCGCGGTTCTTCGCAGTTCTTCTACTGCCACCTCTTCTTGATCCAAAAAGAGATATATGCTTGTGCGGTAGCTATTTGGTGCCTACTCTTGACATTAGTAGATCCCTTTTTCTGTTACAAAGGCCGCATTATGACTGATGCCTTCATCTGTGCTATATTTTTAGGTCTAGAAATTTTTTCATTTTGAACGGCCATTTGATCCATAATAATATCCAAAAGTTAAGAAACCTGTTTGTCTCCACACTTAATCAATTCTGTTGCTGGTATTTCTCAAATGTCTGTAGTCATGGCGGCTTGTGGCGCCGGCATACTTTTCCTTATATGACATCAACCCTTACTTAAGCCGCTATTACTCCCCTGTACCATTATCACTTAATTTAACCATTATCATTGAATTGAACCGGCATGTTGCTTTCCTTTCAGTTCGTTTTTGAACATCATGCCGTCCAAAGCGCCGACTGTCTGCAACTGGGTTCCCTCAACAGTCACTGAGGACAATCTGAAGGAATTCTTTACCATAGGTTTTTTGCCAGGGAAGAATGTTATGTCCTACCGTGCGCCTGACCCGGAGGAGGAACGGCCCAATCCAAAAGATGGTGAAGTTATCATCTTTTCTGATCACATGAACCGTGGCTTCTCCCCACCCGGCTCAAAGTTCTTCAGAGATGTCCTCCATTTTTTCAAACTCCACCCTCAAGACCTCGGGCCTAATTCCATATCCAATATCTGCAACTTCCAAGTTCTCTGCGAGGTGTACCTTCAAGAAGAACCGACGGTAGAACTCTTTAGAGAGTATTTTTATCTGAACCGCCAGAATGAGTGCACCAATGGCCCTAGCCTGGAACTTGGAGGTATCTCAATTCAGCGTCGACAAGGCGCCGTCTTCCCCCTAATAGTCTTGCCAAGTCATACCAAGGACTGGAATCATACTTGGTTTTATTGTCAAGACACTTCGCTAGCAAATGAGCATCCACTGCCGGGTTATTGCTCAGAGCGTCTTGACTCCAAATTTGCACTCCCTGACAAACTCACTGCCGCTGAACGCAAGAAATTGATACCATCCATTAAAAGGATTAACGCTTTATTGGGGAATGGCTTAATCGGAGTTGACTTGACCCGTTGCTGGGTTGCGTGGCGGGTCATCCCTCTAAGCCGTCGATCAAAATTGATGTACGAATAAGGTGGAGGCCCAGATGACTCTCTTCGTCACAGCTCCGTTCAATTAACTGAAGAAGATATTGTTTCAATGTCAACCCTTCTGGTGAATGAAAAATATGAAGACTGCAGTAAAGTCTGGTTAAACCCCTTCTGCAAGCTTAACCCGGTGCCAGAGGTAAAGAAACACTGATCTCTTCCTCTTTGTATTTTTCTCAACCATTTTAAATACCTGCATGACCTTTCATCTTGCTTGTTTGTTTATAGGCTAAATCTGATTTCTGGAAAGCCAAGTACGACCATGAAGCCGCCAAGAAAGCTACAGCCGCCGCCGTAACCGCCAAGAAGACAACCCGGAGATCTAAGAAGAAGAAGAAAAGCACCGCTGAGGATCTATTGAAGCTTGATGATACTTCTGAGTCAGAGGTACCCCTTGACTCCTTGGCCAACTTTTTAATAATCTTATTAACACTGATCATTGCCAGGATGACACAGGGGCCAGTCAGGCCGTGGAAGAGGAGGTAACTATTTCCTCCGACTCAGCCCATTTGCCAAGACAAAAACTTCGAGTCGTAACCCGGAAAGTAAGGTTTTCACACCCTTTGGCTTATCTGGACCCTCATTTTCTTTTGAAAAAACAACTACATGAGAGCCGCCGTCAGACCCGAAACGATGATGAACCGCCTGCTGTTCTTCAAAAACTCCTCAAAAACGCCAGAATGAGGTTTATTTCTTCGCCTTTTATTTTCCACTGATAAATCTTCTCCCTTGCATTACTAACTTTATTTTATCTTTGCAGGAGGTGTCTTGCTCTTCTGGTGACTCATCTCAAACTCAATTCCCAGCCTTTAAGACTGTCCCTTGGTAAGGAAGAAATCATCTTTCCTCCGTGTCTTTCAAAACTACTTTTTATACTAACTGTGTGATAATATCTTTCTTAGTGGCCAAGCCAAGTCTAAGAAGGCTAAGGTGACTAGGCCGATGGAAGACCCGCCAGTCCTTGCACCCGAATCGTCCATGCCACCTTCTCCTTCATTAACTGAAGCACCAGAAGACCCGGTTGCCAATGCTGAAGTAGCACCTCCTGAGCCGTCAGTTGACGATACTATCGTTAACCCTTCTGCTACCGGTCCATCCAGCTCAGCCAACCCGCCATCGTAGTCAGCCCAGGACGTTCTGATCACTGGAAGCCGCTTTGTTGAGCCAGGGAATCCCACTGTGTTGGCTTGTCACACGACTAAACAAGAGGCTTTGGAGAGACAAAAAGTGTGTTTTGATGTTTCGCATTATAACCATCTGAACGCCAACGACATATTGTACGGCTATCTCAGCCACGTGCACTCCAGCCGTGACTCAGAAATCGAAATGGTCAAGCAGTTGCAGCTGAAGTATGAGGTATCTTTTTCCGGCTTACTTATATTCTGCCAGCCCCCAAGTCTGTAGATTATGATAAAACTTGAATGATCTGTAGACTTATGATATTGGCTAAAACTGTACCTTTAGATTTTTCTGAAGTCCAATAATTTAGAATAAACTTCACCTGTAGTCCCCAAGGGATGGTTCACTTGACCATAAATGAGCCGGTACTTTGAATTCTGTAACTGTCTTGTGCCGAAATCAACAAATATTGTAGTCCGGCTTAACCTTGAGATACTTGCTGAATATCATACATTAGCCCCCAAGTGCCAAGTGTTGTTACTTTGTAAAGTACTTGGGACTTGAAGTATAGTAGAGTCATAAGAATTTGTTTTGGCATACATTAGCCCCCCAAGTGTCAAGTGGTTTTGCAGTGCAAAGTACTTGAGACTTGAATTTTGACTCTTGAACTTTAATTGAAACCTTGACATGCATGTGTATGTTTTGTAGAATGCCTTATCTGAACTGAGTTCGCAATTAACTGATGCGAAGACCCGGCTGGCGGATCGGGAGGCAGAAATCAAGTCTGCTGACTCCAAATCCGCCGCCCTTCTCCTCCCGAGCCGGCGCCGCGCTCCGCCGCCTCCGCCACGGCGCCGGCTCGGGAGGAGAAGGGCGGCGGATGGCGGATGGCGGCTTCGGGCCGCGGGGGCCCCGGCTGGGCCGAGCGGGCCGGCGGGGAAGTGGGCGCGCGACTCGGTGAGTGAGGAGGCGACACATGGCGGCGGCGGGGGTAGGTCGGACGTGTCCGGCACCGTCAGTACGTGTCCAGCGGCGGCGGATCTGAGATTTAGGGTTAGGGACGACGGGAGACCCGGGATTTTCGGGGAGAGGCCTTTATATAGGCATAGAGGGAGCTAGGAGAGTCCAAATGAGGTGCGGTTTTCGGCCACGCGATCGTGATCAAACGCTCTAGATGATGGAGCAGGTTTAGGTGGGTTTTGGGCCAAATTGGAGGGGTGTTGGGCTGCAACACACACGAGGCCTTTTCGGTCCCTCGGTTAACCGTTGGAGTATCAAACGAAGTCCAAATGATACAAAACTTGACAGACAGTTTACCGGTAGTAAACCAAGGCCGCTTGGCAAGTCTCGGTCCAATCTAGAAATTTTTAATCCCCACACACGAAAGAAAGCTAGAAATGACCACTGGAGGAGAACGAAGCGCCGGAATGCAAAACGGACAACGGGGAAAATGCTCGAACGCATGAGACAAACACGTATGCAAATGCAATGCACAAGATGACATGATATGAGATGCATGACAATGACAACAACACACGGAGACAAAAACCCGAACCCGAGAAAGTAAAATAACTTAACGTCGGAAACGGCAAGAGTTGGAGTACAAATTGGGAAAGATACATCCGGGGTGTTACAACACTCCACCACTACGAAAGGATCTCGTCTCGAGATCTAGGACTGAAAGAATGCCAGGTACTCAGAACGGAGGTGATCCTCGCGTTCCCAGGTAGCTTCACAGTCGGAATGATGTGACCACTTGACTCTGAGGAATTTGATCGACTTGTTGCGAGTCTTGCGTTCAGTCTCTTCAAGAATAGCCACTCGGTGCTCACGATAGGAAAGATCTTCTTGGAGGTCAATGTCCTCGAAGTTGACGGTACGGTCAGGAGTCTTGAAGCACTTTCAAAGCTGAGAGACATGGAACACGTCATGAACATTTTCAAAGTTTGAAGGAAGCTCGAGTTGATAGGCGAGATCGCCTCTCTTGCTGACAATCTTGAAAGGTCCCACGTATCTGGGGGCAAGCTTCCCTTTGATACTGAAGCGACGAGTACCTTTCATAGGAGAAATGCGAAGGTAAACATGATCTCCGATCTTGAAAGCCAAATCACGGTGCTTACTATCATAGTAGCTCTTCTGGCGGGATTGGGCTGCTTTGAGGTTATCACGAATGACTTTGCACATTTCCTCTGCCTCTGTGATTAAGTCATTACCCAAAAGCTGACGTTCACCGGTTTCAGACCAGTTGAGAGGGGTACAACACTTCCTGCCATACAGAATTTCAAATGGGGCCTTGCCCAAACTTGCTTGAAAACTGTTGTTGTAGGAGAATTCAGCATAAGGAAGACAATCCTCCCACTTCATGCCGAAGGAGTGTTGGAAATATGCCCTAGAGGCAATAATAAAAGCATTATTATTATATTTCCTTGTTCATGATAATTGTCTTTATTCATGCTATAATTGTGTTATCCGGAAATCGTAATACATGTGTGAATAATAGACACCAACATGTCCCTAGTAAGCCTCTAGTTGACTAGCTCGTTGATCAACAGATAGTCATGGTTTCCTGACTATGGACATTGGATGTCATTGATAACGGGATCACATCATTAGGAGAATGATGTGATGGACAAGACCCAATCCTAAACATAGCATAAGATCGTATAGTTCGTTTGCTAGAGTTTTCCAATGTCAAGTATCTTTTCCTTAGACCATGAGATCGTGTAACTCCCGGATACCGTAGGAGTGCTTTGGGTGTGCCAAATGTCACAACGTAACTGGGTGACTATAAAGGTATACTATGGGTATCTCCGAAAGTGTCTGTTGGGTTGACACGGATCAAGACTGGGATTTGTCACTCCGTATGACGGAGAGGTATCACTGGGCCCTCTCGGTAATGCATCATCATAATGAGCTCAAAGTGACCAAGTGTTTGGTCACGGGATCATGCATTACGATACAAGTAAAGTGACTTGCCAGTAACGATATTGAACGAGGTATTGGGATACCGACGATCGAATCTCGGGCAAGTAACATACCGATTGACGAAGGGAATTGAATACGGGGTTGCTTGAATCCTCGACATCGTGGTTCATCCGATGAGATCATCGAGGAGCATGTGGGATCCAACATGGGTATCCAGATCCCGCTGTTGGTTATTGACCGGAGAGCATCTCGGTCATGTCTACATGTCTCCCGAACCCGTAGGGTCTACACACTTAAGGTTCGGTGATGCTAGGGTTGTAGGGATATGTATATGCAGTAACCCGAATGTTGTTAGGAGTCCCGGATGAGACCCCGGACGTCACGAAGAGTTCCGGAATGGTCCGGAGGTAAAGAATTATATATAGGAAGTGCTATTTCGGGCATCGGGACAAATTTCGGGGTCACTGGTATTGTACCGGGACCACCGGAAGGGTCCCGGGGGTCCACCGGGTGGGGCCACCTATCCCGGAGGGCCCCATGGGCTGAAGTGGGAAGGGATCCAGCCCAAAGTGGGCTGGGGCCCCACTTCCCCCTAGGGCCCATGCGCCTAGGGTGGGGGAAAACCCTAAAGGAAGAGTCCTAGGAGGGGAAGGCACCTCCTAGGTGCCTTGGGGAGGAGGGATTCCTCCCCTTGGCCGCACCCCCTAGGAGATTAGATCTCCTAGGGCCGGCGCCCCCCCCTTGGCCCTCCTATATATAGTGGGGAGATGGAGGACTTCTTACCTTGATCTTTGGTGCCTCCCTCTCCCTCTCCAACACCTCCTCCTCCTCCATAGTGCTTGGGGAAGCCCTGCCGGAGTACTGCAGCTCCATCACCACCACGCCGTCGTGCTGCTGCTGGAGCCATCTCCCTCAACCTCTCCTTCCCCCTTGCTGGATCAAGAAGGAGGAGACGTGGCTGTTCCGTACGTGTGTTGAACGCGGAGGTGCCGTCCGTTCGATGCTAGGATCTTCGGTGATTCGAATCACGTCGAGTACGACTCCCTCATCCCCGTTCTTTGAAAGCTTCCGCTCGCGATCTACAAGGTACGTAGATGCATCTAATCACTCGTTGCTAGATGAACTCCTAGATGGATCTCGGTGAAACCGTAGGAAATTTTTTGTTTTCTGCAACGTTCCCCAACAGTGGCATCATGAGCTAGGTCTATGCGTAGTTCTTTTTTGCACGAGTAGAACACAATTTGTTGTGGGCATAGATGTTGTCAACTTTCTTGCCGCTACTAGTCTTATCTTGCTTCAACGGTATTGTGGGATGAAGCGGCCCGGACCAACCTTACACGTACGCTTACGTGAGACCGGTTCCACCGACTAACATGCACAAGTTGCATAAGGTGGCTGGCGGGTGTCTGTCTCTCCTACTTTAGTTGGAGCGGATTCGATGAAAAGGGTCCTTATGAAGGGTAAATAGAAGTTGACAAATCACGTTGTGGCTTTCACGTAGGTAAGAAAACGTTCTTGCTAGAACCCTACTTCAGCCACGTAAAACTTGCAACAACAATTAGAGGACATCTAACTTGTTTTTGCAGCAAGTGCTTTGTGATATGATATGGCCAAAGTTGTGATGAATGATGAATGATCTATATGTAATGTATGAGATGTTCATGCTATTGTAATAGGAATCGCGACTTGCATGTCGATGAGTATGACAACCGGCAGGAGCCATAGGAGTTGTCTATATTTTTTTGTATGACCCGCGTGTCATTGAGAAACGCCATGTAAATTACTTTACTTTATTGCTAAACGCCTTAGCCATAGTAGTAGAAGTAATAGTTGGCGAGCAACTTCATGGAGACACGATGATGGAGATCATGATGATGGAGATCATGGTGTCAAGCCGGTGACAAGATGATCATGGAGCCCCAAGATGGAGATCAAAGGAGCTATGTGATATTGGCCATATCATGTCACTATTATTATTTGATTGCATGTGATGTTTATCATGATTTTGCATCTTGTTTACTTAGAACGACGGTAGTAAATAAGATGATCCCTCATAATAATTTCAAGAAGTGTTCCCCCTAACTGTGCACCGTTGCGACAGTTCGTTCGTTTCTAAGCATCACGTGATGATCGGGTGTGATAGATTCCAACGTTCACATACAACGGGTGTAAGACAGATTTACACATGCAAACACTTAGGTTGACTTGACGAGCCTAGCATGTACAGACATGGCCTCGGAACATAGAAGACTGAAAGGTCGAGCATGAGTCGTATAGAAGATACGATCAACATGAAGATGTTCACCGATATTGACTAGTCCGTCTCACGTGATGATCGGACACGGCCTAGTTGACTCGGATCATGTTATACTTAGATGACTAGAAGAGGGATGTCTATCTAAGTGGGAGTTCATTGAATAATTTGATTAGATGAACTTAATTATCATGAACTTAGTCTAAAATATTTACAATATGTCTTGTAGATCAAATGGCCAATGTAGTCCTCAACTTCAACGCGTTCCTAGAGAAAACCAAGCTGAAAGACGGTGGCAGCAACTACACGGACTGGGTCCGGAACCTGAGGATCATCCTCATAGCTGCCAAGAAAGATTATGTCCTACAAGCACCGCTGGGTGACACACATGTTCTCCCTGCAGAACAAGACGTTATGAACGCTTGGCAGGCACGTACCGATGACTACTCCCTCGTTCAGTGCGGCATGCTTTACAGCTTAGAGCCGGGGCTCCAAAAGAGTTTTGAGAGACATGGAGCATATGAGATGTTCGAAGAGCTGAAAATGGTTTTTCAAGGTCATGCCCGGGTCGAGAGATATGAAGTCTCCGACAAATTCTTCAGCTGTAAGATGGAGGAAAATAGTTCTGTTAGTGAGCACATACTCACTATGTCTGGGTTACATAACCGCTTGACTCAGCTGGGAGTTAATCTCCCAGATGACGCGGTCATTGACAGAATCCTCCAGTCGCTTCCACCAAGCTACAAGAGCTTTGTGATGAACTTCAATGTGCATGGGATGGAAAAGACCATTCCTGAAATATTTGCTATGCTGAAATCAGCAGAGGTAGAAGTCAAGAAGGAACATCAAGTGTTGATGGTGAATAAAACCACTAAGTTCAAGAAGGGCAAGGGTAAAAAGAACTTCAAGAAGGACGGCAAGGGAGTTGCCGCGCCCGGCAAGCAAGCTGCCGGGAAGAAGCCAAAGAATGGACCCAAGCCCGAGACTGAGTGCTTTTATTGCAAGGAAAGTGGTCACTAGAAGCGGAACTGCCCCAAATACTTAGCGGACAAGAAGGCCGGCAAAACAAAAGGTATATGTGATATACATGTAATTGATGTGTACCTTACCAGTACTCGTAGTAGCTCCTGGGTATTTGATACCGGTGCAGTTGCTCACATTTGTAACTCAAAGCAGGAGCTGCGGAATAAGCGGAGACTGGCAAAGGACGAGGTGACGATGCACGTCGGGAATGGTTCCAAGGTCAATGTGATCGCCGTCGGCACGCTACCTCTACATTTACCTACGGGATTAGTTTTAAACCTCAATAATTGTTATTTAGTGCCAGCTTTGAGCATGAACATTGTATCGGGATCTCGTTTAATTCGAGATGGCTACTCATTTAAATCCGAGAATAATGGTTGTTCTATTTATATGAGAGATATGTTTTATGATCATGCTCCGATGGTGAATGGTTTATTCTTCCTCGAACGTAATGCTACACATGTTCATAGTGTGAAAACCAAAAGATGTAAGGTTGATAACGATAGTCCCACATACTTGTGGCACTGCCGCCTTGGTCACATAGGTGTCAAACGCATGAAGAAGCTCCATGCAGATGGACTTTTAGAGTCTCTTGATTATGAATCATTTGACATGTGCGAACCATGCCTCATGGGTAAAATGACCAAGACTCCGTTCTCAGGAACAATGGAGCGAGCAAGCAACTTATTGGAAATCATACATACTGATGTGTGCGGTCCAATGAGTGTTGAGGCTCGCGGTGGCTATCGTTATGTTCTCACCCTCACCGATGACTTAAGTAGATATGGGTATGTCTACTTAATGAAACACAAGTCTGAGACCTTTGAAAAGTTCAAGGAATTTCAGAGTGAGGTTGAGAATCAACGTAACAGGAAAATCAAGTTTCTATGATCAGATCGTGGAGGAGAATACTTGAGTCACGAATTTGGCACACACTTAAGAAAATGTGGAATAGTTTCACAACTCACGCCGCCTGGAACACCTCAGCGTAATGGTGTGTCCGAACGTTGTAATCGCACTCTATTAGATATGGTGCGATCTATGATGTCTCTTGCCGATTTACCACTATCTTTTTGGGGCTATGCTTTAGAGACTTCCACATTCACTTTAAATAGGGCTCCGTCGAAATCTGTTGAGACGACACCGTATGAATTATGGTTTGGGAAGAAACCTAAGCTGTCGTTTCTAAAAGTTTGGGGATGCGATGCTTATGTCAGGAAACTTCAACCTGAAAAGCTCGAACCCAAGTCGGAAAAATGCGTCTTCATAGGATACCCTAAAGAAACTATTGGGTATACCTTCTACCTCAGATCCGAAGGCAAGATCTTTGTTGCCAAGAATGGATCCTTTCTAGAGAAAGAGTTTCTCTCGAAAGAAGTAAGTGGGAGGAAAGTAGAACTTGATGAAGTATTACCTCTTGAACCGGAAAATGGCACAACTCAAGAAAATGTTCCTGAGGTGCCTGCACCGACTAGAGAGGAAGTTAATGATAATGATCAAGATACTTCGGATCAAGCTCCTACTGAAATTCGAAGGTCCACAAGGACACGTTCCGCACCAGAGTGGTACGACAACCCTGTCTTAGAAATCATGTTGTTAGACAACGGCGAACCTTCAAACTATGAAGAAGCGATGGCGGGCCCGGATTCTGACAAATGGCTAGAAGCCATGAAATCCGAGATAGGATCCATGTATGAAAACGAAGTATGGACTTTGACTGACTTGCCCGTTGAACGGCGAGCCATAGAAAATAAATGGATCTTTAAGAAGAAGACAGACGCGGATGGTAATGTGACCATCTATAAAGCTCGGCTTGTCGCTAAGGGTTATCGACAAGTTCAAGGGGTTGACTACGATGAGACTTTCTCACTGGTAGCGAAGCTAAAGTCAGTCCGAATCATGTTAGCAATTGCTGCATTTTACGATTATGAGATATGGCAAATGGACATCAAAATGGCATTCCTTAATGGTTTCCTTAAGGAAGAATTGTATATGATGCAGCCGGAAGGTTTTGTCGATCCTAAGAATGCTAACAAGGTGTGCAAGCTCCAACGCTCGATTTATGGGCTGGTGCAAGCATCTCGGAGTTGGAACATTCGCTTTGATGAGATGATCAAAGCGTTTGGGTTTATGCAGACTTATGGAGAAGCCTGCATTTACAAGAAAGTGAGTGGGAGCTCTGTAGCATTTCTCATATTATATGTAGATGACATACTTTTGATGGGAAATGATATAGAACTCTTGGATAGCATCAAGGCCTACTTGAATAAGAGTTTTTCAATGAAGGACCTTGGAGAAGCTGCTTATATATTAGGCATCAAGATCTATAGAGACAGATCAAGACGCCTCATAGGTCTTTCGCAAAGCACATACCTTGATAAGATATTGAAGAAGTTCAATATGGATCAGTCTAAGAAGGGGTTCTTGCCTGTGTTACAAGGTGTGAAATTGAGCTCGGCTCAATGTCCGACCACGGCAGAAGATATAGAAGAGATGAGTGTCATCCCCTATGCCTCAGCCATAGGTTCTATTATGTATGCCATGCTGTGTACCAGACCTGATGTAAACCTTGCCGTAAGTTTGGTAGGAAGGTAGCAAAGTAATCCCGGCAAGGAACACTGGATAGCGGTCAAGAATATCCTGAAGTACCTGAAAAGGACTAAGGAAATGTTTCTCGTTTATGGAGGTGACGAAGAGCTCGTCGTAAAGGGTTACGTCGACGCTAGCTTCGACACAGATCTGGATGACTCTAAGTCTCAAACCGGATACGTGTATATTTTGAATGGTGGGGCAGTAAGCTGGTGCAGTTGCAAGCAGAGCGTCGTGGCGGGATCTACATGTGAAGCGGAGTACATGGCAGCCTCGGAGGCAGCACATGAAGCAGTTTGGGTGAAGGAGTTCATCACCGACTTAGGAGTCATACCCAATGCGTCGGGGCCGATCAAGCTCTTCTGTGACAACACTGGAGCTATTGCTCTTGCCAAGGAGCCCAGGTTTCACAAGAAGACAAGGCACATCAAGCGTCGCTTCAACTCCATTCGTGAAAATGTTCAAGATGGAGACATAGAGATTTGTAAAGTACATACGGACCTGAATGTAGCGGATCCGTTGACTAAACCTCTCCCTAGAGCAAAACATGATCAACACCAGAATTCCATGGGTGTTCGATTCATCACAATGTAACTAGATTATTGACTCTAGTGCAAGTGGGATACTGTTGGAAATATGCCCTAGAGGCAATAATAAAAGCATTATTATTATATTTCCTTGTTCATGATAATTGTCTTTATTCATGCTATAATTGTGTTATCCGGAAATCGTAATACATGTGTGAATAATAGACACCAACATGTCCCTAATAAGCCTCTAGTTGACTAGCTCGTTGATCAACAGATAGTCATGGTTTCCTGACTATGGACATTGGATGTCATTGATAACGGGATCACATCATTAGGAGAATGATGTGATGGACAAGACCCAATCCTAAACATAGCATAAGATCGTATAGTTCGTTTGCTAGAGTTTTCCAATGTCAAGTATCTTTTCCTTAGACCATGAGATCGTGTAACTCCCGGATACCGTAGGAGTGCTTTGGGTGTGCCAAACGTCAGAAAGTAACTGGGTGACTATAAAGGTATACTACGGGTATCTCCGAAAGTGTCTGTTGGATTGACACGGATCAAGACTGGGATTTGTCACTCCGTATGACAGAGAGGTATCACTGGGCCCTCTCGGTAATGCATCATCATAATGAGCTCAAAGTGACCAAGTGTTTGGTCATGGGATCATGCATTATGGTACGAGTAAAGTGACTTGCCGGTAACGAGATTGAACGAGGTATTGGGATACCGACGATCGAATCTCGGGCAAGTAACATACCGATTGACGAAGGGAATTGAATACGGGGTTGCTTGAATCCTCGACATCATGGTTCATCCGATGAGATCATCGAGGAGCATGTGGGAGCCAACATGGGTATCCAGATCCCGCTATTGGTTATTGACCGGAGAGCATCTCGGTCATGTCTACATGTCTCCCGAACCCGTAGGGTCTACACACTTAAGGTTCGGTGACGCTAGGGTTGTAGGGATATGTATATGCAGTAACCCGAATGTTGTTAGGAGTCCCGGATGAGATCTCGGACGTCACGAGGAGTTCCGGAATGGTCCGGAGGTAAAGAATTATATATAGGAAGTGCTATTTCGGGCATCGGAACAAGTTTCGGGGTCACCGGTATTGTACCGGGACCACCGGAAGGGTCCCGGGGGTCCACCGGGTGGGGCCACCTATCCCGGAGGGCCCCATGGGCTGAAGTGGGAAGGGATCCAGCCCAAAGTGGGCTGGGGCGCCACTTACCCCTAGGGCCCATGCACCTAGGGTGGGGGAAAACCCTAAAGGAAGAGTCCTGGGAGGGGAAGGCACCTCCTAGGTGCCTTGGGGAGGAGGGATTCCTCCCCTTGGCCGCACCCCCTAGGAGATTAGATCTCCTAGGGCCGGCGCCCCCCCCCCCCCTTGGCCCTCCTATATATAGTGGGGAGATGGAGGACTTCTTACCTTGATCTTTGGTGCCTCCCTCTCCCTCTCCAACACCTCCTCCTCCTCCATAGTGCTTGGCGAAGCCCTGCCGGAGTACTGCAGCTCCATCACCACCACGCCGTCGTGCTGCTGCTGGAGCCATCTCCCTCAACCTCTCCTTCCCCCTTGCTGGATCAAGAAGGAGGAGACGTGGCTGTTCCATACGTGTGTTGAACGCGGAGGTGCCGTCCGTTCAGTGCTAGGATCTTCGGTGATTCGAATCACGTCGAGTACGACTCCCTCATCCCCGTTCTTTGAACGCTTCCGCTCGCGATCTACAAGGTACGTAGATGCATCTAATCACTCGTTGCTAGATGAACTCCTAGATGGATCTTGGTGAAACCGTAGGAAAATTTTTGTTTTCTGCAACGTTCCCCAACAAGGAGATCACACAAGCCCCAAGCATATCTTCAAGAATCTGATTGACACGTTCGACTTGACCGCTAGTTTGAGGATGGAAAGCTGTGCTGAAGCGGATGTTGGTGCCCATGGCCTTCTGAAAAGAATCCCAAAACTTGGAGGTAAAGATGCTGCCACGGTCTGAAGAGATCACTTGTGGAATACCGTGTAGAGAGACAATTCGAGAGGTATAGAGTTCCGCCAATTGAGCTGCAGTGATCGACTCTTTGATAGGCAGAAAGTGAGCCACTTTGGTGAGTTTGTCGATGACAACGAATATAACATCATTGCCATGCTTGGACTTTGGAAACCCAGTCACGAAGTCCATTTCAATGTGGTCAAACTTCTATCCTGGAATGGCAAGAGGTTGGAGGAGACCGGCTGGCCTTTGGTGTTCTGCCTTCACTCTTCTGCAAACATCACATTCATTCACGAATTGAGCAATCTCGCGCTTCATTCGAGTCCACCAATAAGCCTGCTTGAGGTCCTGATACATCTTTGTACTCCCAGGGTGGATGGAGAGGAGAGAATTGTGAGCCTCGTTCATGATCACTTTATGGAGGTCACCTTTGGGCACAACAATACGATCCTCGAAGAAGTGAGTATCCTTGTCATCAAGGCGGTAGCACTTGTACTTGGGTTGACTCTTGGCAATCCCAATCTTCACCTTTTTCACCATAGCATCAAGAAGTTGGGCTTGGCGAATCTGGTCTTCCAAGGTAGGAGAGACTTGAAGGTTGGCTAGGAAACCTTGAGGAACAACTTGCAGATTAAGTTTGCGGAAAGCTTCACAAAGCTCGGGTTGATAAGGCTTGAGAATCAGACTGTTGCAGTAAGCCTTTCTGCTCAATGCGTCAGCAATCACATTGGCCTTGCCTGGAGTATACTCGATACTCGGATTATACTCTTGAATCATTTCGACCCATCGAGTTTGCCTGAGGTTGAGATTAGGCTGAGTGAAGATGTACTTGAGACTCTTGTGATCAATGAAGATGTCCACTTTTCTTCCCAATAAGAGATGTCTCCAAGTCAAAAGAGCATGCACAATTGCCGCCAACTCGAGATCATGAGTGGGGTAGTTCTTCTCATTGGGCTTCAATTGGCGAGAGGTATAAGCAACCACTTTCTTCTCTTGCATCAACACTACGCCAAGACCTTGGAGAGAGGCATCAGAAAAGACCTCGTATGGTTTGGATTCATCAGGAGGAGTCAGAACTGGAGCAGTGATCAATTTCTCTTTCAAAGTGTTGAAAGCAATGTCACACTCCGGAGACCAAACGTACTTGATGTGCTTCTGGAGAAGATTAGAGAGAGGCTTCGCGATCTTAGAAAAGTTTTCAATGAATCTTCGGCAGTAGCTTGCGAGACCGAGGAAGCTACGGAGTTGCTTCACGTTCTGAGGAGGTTCCCAATTCACAATTGCAGACACCTTCTCAGGATTCATGGCAATGCCTTTGGCAGAGATGATATGACCAAGATAAAGAACCTCATCGAGCCAAAATTCGCACTTGGAGAACTTGGCGTAGAACTGATGTTCTCTGAGCTTATCAAGAACCAAACGCAAGTGCTTGGCATGATCTTCCTTGTTCTTCGAGAAAACCAGAATGTCGTCGAGATAGACCAAAATGAAGTCATTGGTGTAGGCGTTGAAGATGAAGTTCACCATGCGAGAGAAAGTCCGAGGAGCGTTGACGAGGCCAAAAGACATGACAGTGTATTCGTATGAACCATAGCTTGTTCTGAAAGCCGTCTTGGGAATATCTTGCTCACGGATACGAATCTGATGATAACCCATACAGAGATCAAGCTTGGAGAATACTTGGGCACCCTTGAGTTGTTCGAATAGCTCATTGATGTTGGGAAGTGGGTATTTGTTCTTGATGGTCTTCTTGTTCAATGGACGGTAATCAACACAAAGTCAGTCCGTTCCATCCTTCTTCTTCACAAAAAGAACACCACAACCCCACGGAGAAGAACTAGGCCAGATGAGACCCATTTTCTCTTGAATATCGAGTTGCTTCTTCAGCTCCTTCAACTCTTCAGGTCCGAGCTTGTAAGGACGCTTGCACACAGGTTTCGTACCGGGCTCAAGATCAATAACGAATTCAACTGGCCGGTGCGGAGGCATTCCTGGAAGCTCTTCTGGAAAGACGTCTTGATATTCGCAAACGACTGGAATTTGCGAGATAGCGTCCAGTTCACCCTTCTCATTGAGAGAAAACAGACGGATGGTATCATCATTAGCGGTAAAGACAATTACATCCTCAAACGGATGAGTCAATTGAACCTGCCTGGCTGCATAATCAAGCTGAGCCTTGTGCTTAGAAAGCCAATCCATCCCGAGAATAAGATCAATATCCGAGTTACCAAGAACCACCGGAGAAGAGAGAAACTTGTAGTCGCCCAACGCGATAGTAACATCCGGGGCGATAGCGCTTGCATTCATGAATTTACCCGGAGAAACCACAGATAACTGTCTAGGAAAATCTTGTAAAGGCAACTCATGCTTAGAAACAAATGGCCTCGAGATAAAACAATGCGATGCACCAGTGTCAAAAAGAACTTTTGCAGGAATATCATTAACTGGAAGGTTACCCATAATGACATCTGATGAGTCCTCTGCCTGAGCTGCATTCATCAAGTTGACCTTGGCGGACTTGGGGTTATGCTTGACCACCGCTGTACTTGCCGATATGACAGGAGGAGGAGGAGGAAGACGCCTCTGGTTGAAGCACTTGTTGGCATAGTGACCCTTCTGTTGGCACTTGTTGCACGTGACCTCTGAAAGCGGACGGTGATACGGAGCACTCGATCTTGGAGCTTGAGACGAAGTCTTGTTCTGAAAGCCAGGGTTGGGTGGGTGGGAAGATCCACTGCCACCTTTGCTCTTCTGCTGATACGGCTGACGAAACGGAGGAGGAAGCCAATACTTCTGATGCTTGGCCACTTGAGTAGAGGAAGAAGGAGTAACAACTCTGACTCACTTCTTGGAAGCATCACACCTCAACTGAGCAGCCTCTTGCTTCAATGCCATGTTGTAGAACTCATCGTACCTCGAGGGCTCAAAGAGAACAAGAGCTAGCTGAATTTCTTCTCTGAGACCACCCCTGAACTGGTATATCATGCTCTTCTCATCAGGGACGTCCTGCTTAGCAAAGTGGGCGAGCTTCTGAAACAACTTGTTGTAGTCATAGACAGACAAAGAGCCTTGCTTCAGATTGCGGAATTCCTCACGCTTGCTTTCAACCACGCTCTGAGGGATATGGTGAGCTCTGAAATCTTGACGGAATTCATCCCAGGTGATAACACGTCCACCTCTGGAGTCCTTGTACTGCTGGAACCATTCTGCAGCTTGATCTTTGAGTTGGAAGGAAGCGAACTTGACAAAGTCCTCAGGCCTGACGTTACTGCACTCGAAATGCTTGCACAGATCCACAAGCCAATCGTCAGCATCGGTTGCCTCAACACAATTTCTAAAAGTCTTTGGCCCGTTAGCAAGGAACTGGTTGAGTGTAGCAGAGTGATTCTGATTGTTGCCTTGGTTCCCTTGGTTGCCTTGATTGCGCTCTTGAAGAATTTGCATGATCAACTGTGTGTTTGCATTGGTTGTGGCCATCACAGCTTGCCATGCCTCCGGAGGAGGTGGAGGTGGTGGCGGATCTTGATTCAGAGTCGTGCGCGTTGGAGGAGCCATCCTGAAGAGGTTGACCACCATTAGCACATTGATAGACAAATATTGAAGCTGAATCCAACGGAATGAAAATTGCAACATATAGTCTTCACATCCGAACAAAATGAACGAATGCATTCCTCTTGAAATGGTCACATATCCATAAATTGAGAAGCCACGTAGAATTAAGGTAGAGAAATAAATCAACAAGGTACGAATCAAGAACGAATAATCGGTAAGAAATCCCAATCTCAAACCAATATCCGTGGAAGAAGAACTAGAGCTACGAGAATTCCCACCTATGAAACTCCCGAACCTTTCCGGTTATGCAATCAGGTGTTGGGGATACAGGGGAAGCATAATATCTCACCCAAATCTAGCAAATCCTACATCCAGATGTATCCATCCTTCAACACATAACCGAGAAAAACTTCGGAAACCATCTACCTCAACCTTCGAAAAGCATCCATTATACAAGTTATGGCGATACTCCCGAACTCCCGCCCCAGTACTGGGTGGCGTCGAGGTTATCTCACCAACGAAATGCATAAAAGAGTTTTTCGATGTTGGCGTACTAAACTCAGGTATTCCAGAATTGCAACGATAAAATTATGACGACAACACCTCAGAGCTCAACTCCCCGGGACACTTCCACAAAACCCCTGACATGAGGCACCAAGACAATGTTCTCATCATAAAACCATCGGAACGATTCCAAGATACCCGCGTGATCCTAAAAAAAATTTAGTGAAATTTGAGAAGAGAAGATTCAAAACTCTACGTCAGGATGCCTTACCAGAGCAATGAGGAGACTGGGAAGTAAAAAGAATTCCTAAACTCTCTGATATATAATTCCTAAATGACTCAAAACATTTTTCTAGACACAACTCGGCCGCTAAAAACGATCAAGCAATGGGGCTCCTAAGGTCGGGGAAGGCTCTGATTACCAACTTGTAACACCCTCGATGCGACTATAGCTCCCACGTGTCGAGGCACGACTTAGAGACATAATCGCATTGAAGGCATATGTCGCAAGTAAGGTAATCTTTACAACAACCCATGTAATATAATAATAAAGGGGTGATAACATAGTTGGCTTACACTCGCCACGTCAATCAAGGTACACAAATAACATTACATCATCCAAACACTCATGGCCCGACTATGGCGCCAAAATAAAAGATAACCCAACATGCGACACGGTCCCGATCACCCCCAACTGGGCACCACTACTGATCATCAGGAAAGGAAACGTAGTAACGTTGAGAGTCCTCGTGGAACTCCCACTTGAGCTCGAGCGCGTCACCTGGAGCGGAATCATCAGGCCCTGCATCTGGTTTAATAGTAATCTATGAGCCACAGGGACTCAGCAATCTCGCACCCTCGCGATCAAGACTATTTAAGCTTATAGGTAAGGCAAGGTAAATATAAGTGGAGCTGCAGCAAGCGACTAGCATATATGGTGGCTATCCTGTTCGCAAAAGAGAGCGAGAAGAGGAGGCAAAGCGCGAGCGAGAAACTAGAGGACAACCTGCGCAAGCATTACTCCAACACCGTGTCCACTTCCCGGAATCCGCCGAGAAGAGGCCATCATGGTAACACACTCAGTTGATTCATTTTAATTAAGTTAAGCTTCAAGTTATCTACAACCGGACATTAACAAATTCCCATCTGCCCATAACCGCGGGCACGACTTTCGAAAGTTCAAATCCCTGCAGGGGAGTCCCAACTTAGCCCATGACAAGCTCTCACGATCAACGAAGGAATAGACCTCCTCCCAAGACGTTCCGATCAGACTCGGTATGTCGGTTCTTCAAGACACTTCGACAGGTTAAAACAAGACCAGCAACACCGCCCGAATGTGCTGACAAATCCCGATAGGAGCTGCACATATCTCTTTCTCAGGGCACACTCATATGAGCCAGACGTCGGGTAGGCCAGCCCAGAGTTGCCCCTGGTAGCCCCGGACATCGCTCGGTTGGACCAACACTCAGAGGAGCACTGGCCCAGGGGGGGCTAAAGTAAGATGACCCTCGGGCTCCGGAAACCCAAGGGAAAAGAGGCTAGGAGGCAAAAGGTAAAACCAAGGTTGGGCATTGCTGGAAAAGCTTTAATCAAGGCGAACTATCAAGGGGTTCCCATTATAACCCAACCGCGTAAGGAACGCAAAATCCGGGAACATAACACCGATATGACGGAAACTAGGGCGGCAAGAGTGGAACAAAACACCAGGCGAGAGGCTGAGCCTTCCACCCTTTACCAAGTATATAGATGCATTAAGATAACAAGATAATATAATGATATCCCAACAAGTAAATAAATGTTCCAACAAGGAACGGCCTCCAATCTTCACCTGCAACTAGCAACGCTATAAGAGGGGCTGAGCAAAGCGGTAACATAGCCAATCAACGATTTGCTACGACAAGGTGGGTTAGAGGTTTGACATGGCAATTTAGGAGGCTTGAAAGCAAATGGTAGGCATCGTAGCATTGGCATAGCAAAAGAGCGAGCATCTAGCAAAGCAAAGATAGTAGTGATTTCAAGGGTATGATCATCTTGCCTGCAAAGCTGTCAGAGTTGACTGGATCCTCGAAAGCAAACTCAACGGGCTCCTCGTTAGCGAACTCTTCTCCCGGCTCTACCCAAACAAGACAAACAAGCAACAAGGACACAATCAACCACGTGCAAGGATCAAACAATATGATGCAAGGATAGTATGCTATGCGGGATGCATATGCAAGGTGTGACAAGGAATGCATGAACCTGGCCTCAACTTGGAAATCCAAGTGTGCCACTGGAAAAATGAGATGAAATCGCTTGAAAACGATATAAAGAACGCCGGAATCGGAGTTACGGTTTGGAAATGGCAAGCAAAACAAATATGACACCGGTCTGCGATTTACAGCAAGTAGCCATCTAAATGCAATGAGATTAACATGCTACAGCACCCAAACATGACAACAAAATACATGGCAGGGATGCATTCAAGATGCTTAACAAAAGTCTAGCACTGAGCTACGGCCAAATCATCCATTAACAGGTTCAAACAAGCATGGCAAAAATGCATATGGCAAACAGATCTCAGACTTAGTGAAATTAACACTTGTCTGGAATTCCAGATCAGGTAGCACTCTTCGGAGCAACAAAACTACATGCTACAGGACCTGAACATGGCAAAGTAAAGCATGGCATGGAGCTACTCAAAGAGCTTAACAAAAGTCCCTTAGTGACCTTGAGCCAAAAGGGATCATAAAATACAATTGCAAGCATGTGAACATGGCAAAAACATAATCAGATCACAAACTTAGTGAAAACTGGAGCATGCTGAAAACAGATATCAAGTAGGCATGTTTACGAGCTCGATGCACTCACTACGGAGCAAGACATGTAAAGCTAAGCATACATATATCAATAACACACAAAATGCAAGCTAGACATGGCAAGAACAATAGCATAGCATGCACGGATCAACTATAACATCATCGGCAAAATTGTAAACAAGTTGACAATCTGCCCAGATTCACAGAGTAGCAAAAGTAGAGCTTGATTGACTCAAGCTAGGGTGCTCCATAATTGCAAACAAATACATGGATGGATAAAGCACTACAAGAGTAACAAAACACCCTTACTGATCATCCTCAAAAGAGGCATGGATCACTAGGAAACAACATGAACATATGACAACATGAGATAAACAGCTCAAGGACTTAGTAGAATTGCTAGGTCCCTGAAATCCGCATTACCAAGTGCCTCACTTCGCAAGCTTGCACTAGTCACCACACACATCACAAAAATACATGGGTTGCACCTCTGGAAAGATGGCAAAACCCTTAACAAAACATATGTAGAACTCAGGGGCATATCATGCACACAATAATCATGGCAAAAATGACAAAAAGCTAAATGGAGTAGCAGATCTGACAATTATCTCAAGTAGCCCTCTTCTATCAGCATTTCGGGCATCAAGATGAACTCAAATGAAAATGATGCAATGGAATGAAATGATGTACTCTCTGAGATGAACATTTCGATATGCTATATGCCCAAATCGGAGCTACAGATGGAAAGCTACGGCACGATGAACATAGGCACATGGATTAGGGTTTCGGGAGAAAAAGTCAACCCGAGGAGATGTTTCCAGATCTGGATCGCACGCGGATCGAGGTTCGACGCCGTCCTCGCCGGAGTTCTTGCCGGACTTGGAGGGAGAGGCCGGCGCGAGGAGGCGAGGCGGTGGTCGGAGGAGGCGCGGCGACCGTGCGGCGGCGGCGAGCTCGTCGGCGGCGGGGCGCGGAAGGCGGCGAT
>NC_041382.1:413344479-413357917 GCF_002162155.2 Triticum dicoccoides
CGCGGCGGAGGCGGCGGAGCGCGGCGCTGGCTCGGGAGGAGAAGGGCGGCGGATGGCGGCTTCGGGCGGCGGGGGCCCCGGCTGGGCCGAGCGGGCCGGCGGGGAAGTGGGCGCGCGGCTCGGCGAGTGAGGAGGCGACACGTGGCGGCGGCGGGGGTAGGTCGGATGTGTCCGGCGCCGTCCGGACGTGTCCGGCGGTGGCGGATCTGAGATTTAGGGTTAGGGACGACGGGAGACCCGGGATTTTCGGGGAGAGGCCTTTATATAGGCATAGAGGGAGCTAGGAGAGTCAAAATGAGGTGCGGTTTTCGGCCACGTGATCGTGATCAAACGATTTTCGGGGAGAGGCCTTTATATAGACAGACGGTTTACCGGTAGTAAACCAAGGCCGCTTGGCAAGTCTCGGTCCAATCCGGAAATGTTTAATCCCCACACACGAAAGAAAGCTAGAAATGACCACCGGAGGAGAACGAAGCGCCGGAATGCAAAACGGACAACGGGGAAAATGCTTGAATGCATGAGACAAACATGTATGAAAATGCAATGCACAAGATGACATGATATGAGATGCATGACAACGACAACAACACACGGAGACAAAAACCCGAACCCGAGAAAATAAAATAACTTAACGCCGGAAACGGCAAGAGTTGGAGTACAAATTGGGAAAGATACATCCGGAGTGTTACATTAGCGGCTATGTATAACAATAGCGGCTCTTTCTCAACTGGAGCAGCAAGTACCGGCGACTCAGCAAGCTGTTTCTTTAGATCCTCAAAAGCAGAGTTTGCAGCATCGCTCCAAAGGAAATCATTCGTTTTCTTCATCATCTGATACAAAGGCATCGCCTTCTCCCCTAATCGGCTTATGAACCGGATCAAAGCAGCAACACGACCCGCTAGCCGTTGAACGTCATTGACGCATGTTGGTTTGGCCAAGGATGTGATTGCCTTAATTTTCTCCGGGTTAGCTTCAATACCTCGGTTGGACACCAAAAAACCCAAGAGCTTGCCAGCTGGGACTCCAAAAACACACTTGGCCGGGTTAAGCATCATTTTGTAGACCCGGAGGTTATCAAAGGTCTCTTTCAGATCTGTGACCAAGGTTTCCTCTTTCCTGGACTTTACCACCATGTCATCCACATAAGCATGAACATTACGCCCAATCTGATTATGAAGGCAATTCTGCATACACCATTGATAAGTTGCCTGGGCACTCTTAAGCCCGAAGGGCATAGACACATAGCAAAAGGCTCCAAACGAAGTGATGAAAGTTGTCTTCTCCTGGTCCTTTACTGCCATCTTGATCTAATGATAACCTGAATAAGCATCCAGAAAACTCAAACGTGTGCAACCCGCCGTAGCATCAATGATCTGATCAATACGGGGGAGAGCAAAAGGGTCAGCTGGACAAGCCTTGTTTACATCGGTGTAATCCACACACATACGCCAGGTGCCGTTCTTTTTGAGTACAAGCACCGGGTTGGCCAACCACTCTGGGTGAAAGACTTCCACAATGAACCCGGCCGCCAAGAGCCGGGCCACTTCTTCTCCAATGGCTTTACGCCTTTCCTCGTTGAACCGTCAGAGAAATTGTCTGACCGGCTTAAACTTTGGATCAATATTGAGAGTGTGCTCAGCGAATTCTCTCGGGACACCCGGCGTATCAGATGATTTCCATGCAAAGATATCTCGGTTCTCACGGATGAACTCGATGAGTGCGCTTTCCTATTTTGGATCCAAGTTGGCACTGATGATGAACTGCTTGGATGAGTCGCCGGGCACAAAATCAACCGTCTTGGTGTCATCAGCTGACTTGAATTTCAACACCGGTTCATGCTCCGTTGTTGGTTTCTGTCGTGGAATTGTCACGGTAGATATCCTAGTGTGAGGACTTAGTCGCGAGGCCAACACATCTATGTGGTAGCTTGAGAGAGGTTGAGCGGAATCGAGTGATGCAACACAAGACAAGGATTTAGACAGCTTCGGGCCCTGGGAAACATCATCCGGTAATAACCCTACATGTTGTTTGTGGCTAGATCTCATTATGCTCATGAGAGAGTCGCCGCATAAGCCGGCTCCCCCTTTGTGTCTAGCCCTAGATATTGTTCCTTGTTTTTTTTCTTTTGGGAGCCCTGCCTCTCCTTATATATGTTGAAGGGGCGGGTTACATTAGAGTCCTAGTAGGACTAGGACTAGTCTATCCTTTCTCACAAGTTGAATACAAGTCCGGGTCTTGCTTCCTCGTAAAGGAAATATTCATCATCCTTTTCCTCTTAAGCTGGCCCACCAGAGTATAAGCCGTCCCGCTGGGCCTTGGGCCTTGTCGTCGGTCTGATCCGCATGCCGGGTCTCCAGTGAGTCACAATATCCAGGCGGGTTACATGTAAACCGCCATGTCCGGGCGGATCGCCAGTGAGTTGCCAAGCTCCAGCCAGGTCTCTGGTGAGTCGCCAAGCTCGCTCGGGTCATGATTCCGGCCGGGTCATACCGCGGGGTATATCCCCGACATTAGCCCCCAGTTTAATTTGGATTTATCCATGTTAAACTAATCCTGTAAAATAAACACAAGAACAAACTTGATAGGTTGTGCTCTGGGTTAAATATTTTCCTGAACCGGCACTGATTATCTTTAAGTCCTTATTATTTCCTCCTGGATGCATACTCAAAGATCTTATAGCAAATCTCTTTTAACAGATATGTCCAAACCTTGCCAATGCAAAAATCCAGATACTTCTTTTGAGAAATCCGGGTCAATAGGCCAGCTTCAGAGCCAACTTGCAGACATTGGTATTTTATAGAGAAATATTGTAATAAATAATCCACTTGAATCGGCTTCCAAAACGCCGGCTTAAAAATAAGGGTTTTTATCAGTTATGCCACCGGTTGTGTCCCACTACTGAGTTTTGCCACTAGAAATTTCAACTGCTCAAAAATGCCATCGCTTCATTAGACACATGCTCAAAAATGCCACTAAACACCATTATTGTGATCTCAAATCTCTTTTGCCATGTTATAATGACATAAATACCTATGAACCAACATGCCAGCTCTCCCTCTATCTCACTACAATAAAGTATGGGGCCCACTTGATCCCAACAACATTCTTATTTTCCCGTAAAATTATTTGCTTGGTTACTCCTGACAAGTGGGGCCACACATATCATTGTGAGATAGAGAGAACTGACATGTGGGTCTAGGCTTATTTTTGTCATAGAACATGGTCAACAGGTTTGACGTAAAAATAACAATGTCTAATGGCATTTTTGAGCAAACATCTAACAGAACGATGGCATTTTTGAGATATCTAATGGCATTTTTGAGCAAGCATCTCACGGATTGATGGCATTTTTCAGCAGTTGTAACTTCTAATGGCAAAACTGAGTAGTGGGACACAACTAGTGGCATAAATGATAAAAACCCTAAAAATATTGGTCTTGAAAAAACTCATTTTGACTTTCAGCCGGCTTGTAGAACTTGCCGGTTTATCATTGCCAAAATATCCGGTTTGTAAATATTGATAGCACCGGGTCATAATTGTTGCCGACGCCGGGTCATAGTTATTGGTAACGCCGGGTCAATCTGTTTTACTCAAAACTGAGAATTTGAAGATTTTTTCTCCCTTATATCCATATTACCTGTAGCCCCCAAGTCTTGAGCAGAAACAAAGTGATGTTTTAAGACTTGCTTCAATATAAATACTGCCATTTTGAAGAAATCCATGTTGTTCATCTTAGTCACTAGTAAAGACTGAGTACTCCATATATGTAGCCCCCAAGTGTCGGGTTGTCATGCTTGCAGCAACCCGGGACTTGTAATTGCCTTATACTCATAAAAAACTACAACCAGTGTAGCCCCCAAGGGCCGGGTCATTATGCAATAATGAGCAGGGACTTTATAAATATGATCATATAGATTTGAACAACAATGTGTAGCCCCCAAGGGCCGGCTTAGTAAGATAATATTGAGCTGGGACTTTATATATACTTTTTTGAAAAGAACATCATATGATGTAACCCCCCATCATGGGGCTTGAACCCATGTCCACAAGGTTAAGAACTTTGTGATTTACCAACTGAGTAGTGGACCCTTCAACATAATGGAATAAAACTTGTGTACCTTGAATTGTTGACAGGAGCAATTGGTAGCCCCCAAGGGCCGGCTCATTATGATGTGATGAGGCAGGTCTTCAATAAGGTCAGTAAAATTGTCTTTGCATTAGCCCCCAAGTGCCATGGTGCATGCTGGTAGTGACATGGGACTTGCATATTTGATGTGATCTCAAACTGAATAATGTAGCCCCCAAGTGCCGGGTCGTAAGCTTGCAGCGACTCGGGAGTATTCCTTCCATTGTAGAATAAATTATATCCATTGATAAAATAATATCCATTGCGCTGAAGCGACTTTGAAAACCTCAATCGTAATATTGGTTATTGATAACCATAATAAAAATCTAGCCATGTTGGCTATTAACGATTTGAATAACCTGGCGACTCTTGGCCGATGACGATTTAATACGCCTCCATTGTAAACCGGAATTTTTATAACCCGGCGGCTTATAGCCTTTGAGAAAATCAAGAATCGATAACCCTTTTGAGACACCAATTTCAATTTTTGACAATGGGCTGGAACTTAATCATTTATGTAAGTCATAGCTCTGCAAATCCTACACAGAGTTTAAACAACATATGCCCTGGCGACTTAACGTCAAAAGCCAGGGCGGATCACCACCCAAATGTAGTCTTTATCCTGCACACAAGTAAATCACAAGATCCCTTGGCGGTTTATCGCAGGGCGGGTCATAATATCCCACATATAACCAATGTGATATTGAATTTGTATTGCCGGTTTACATGACCTGTGCAGTAAGGGTGATAACCCAATCCTTAGAAGCCAAAACTTCCAAATATATGATGATTGTCACATGTTGGTGACTTATCGTCCAAAGCCTATCCGGGTTTAAACAAAACCACACTTATATGATTCAGATATGAGCAAAAAGTCTCAAAACCCAAAAGATTGTTTGCAAAAACTTAAACCAAATAAAAATCGAGGTTTCTGATTCGAATACGATCAGTAAACCATTCCAAAGGGGTTAAGCTAGGATTCGAATACGATCATGTAGCCCCCAGTGGCTTTGGCATTGCACCGATCAAGAGGGTACCGAAAGCTATGTTCTCTTTGGTTCGAGTACGACCTATGTTTGAACAGGAAGCCCCCAAATGACCTTGAGAGGTTTTTAACGACCCTGATTCAAATACGATACAAGTCGGACCCAAAAGGGGTTAAGCTATGATTCGGATACGATCAAGAAGCCCCCTAGTGAGTTTGGCTTTGCGCCGATCAAAAGCGTTACGACAGCTATGTTCTCTTTAGTTCGAATACGACCTATGTTTGAACAGGAAGCCCCCAAGTGACCATATAAATTCTGGCATCGCGCCGATCGAGAGGGTACCAACAGCTATGCTCGATGAGCAGGAAGCCTCCGAGTGATCATAATAAGCTAAGCCGTAAGGCAGGATACCCATGTTTGAATCGTGCATCATGGCAGCAAGTTCTCTTTGGCAACCATTAATTTGTTTGAGAACTCGAACTTGCGAGAGATTAATTATTTTTGAACCGGAACTTTAAACTGGATTTCAGGGCTTCAAGCTTTGTGGGAAACAGGTTTACCTTGAGCCGGATTGTAAACCAAAGCATCATTGTGAGCCGGAAATTTTCTGACGGCTTTTAAATTTTTACCAATATGGCGGTAGCCTCCGGGACCGGGTTATCTTCCCTCCAATGACCCGGGGTCTTAAATCTCACGATATTTGCTAAGTCATGTCATTGTAGCCTCCGAGTAGCGACTTGAGGAATTGGCTTGAAATTCTTCATAATTAACCGTGATATAGACTGGTTTGAATCCTGCATGGGACAACTTACAAACCGGAGTAATTGCTCTTTTAAAGAAAGAAATATATAATTTATAAAAATATGCTGGATGGATTTCACCTGATGCGTCAGGTCAGCAATTATCACCCGGAGTTGATGATCACCTTGGTGAAACTGAAAACAATCGCGGTCGAGTCGGCTGCGGGTGCTGACAGATTTTTTGGCTGTGGCGTTTTAAGCCGGTGTGGACGGGAGAGTCGGCCATGGTGTTGTAAACAGGTGCGGTCGCGAGAGACGACCACGACGCTGTAAGCCGGTGCGGTTGTTCGTTGAATAACGATGACCACCTGGGCCAAAAGATGTTGGCGTGCCTCCATCTCCGCGGTATAATATCACTTTTTATCATAAATAATTGCCCTGCATAAACAATATTGCAGACCAAGGCAAAGATAAACTCGTTCTTTGACAAAAACAACATGTGCTAATAAATCAAACTTGGATGGATATCACCTGATTTGTTTGGACGACGGATGATCCGTTCATCGTGATAGAGGTGGTTCAGGCAGACCAGCGGCTCAATATAGCTCCGGCGGCTCAGGCAGACCGGCAACTTAATATAACCCCGGCGGCTCAAGCGGTAAGGGCGGCTCAGCGCGGCTCCGGCGGGTTGATGTAGATTAAGCTGCACGGGTGGAGGCTTGCGCACACCCGTTTAATAACAAGCAGGTGCGGATGCCGACACATGACGATGCTTAATGCATACTTCATTGGCACAGCATGACACCATCTTTATAATAAATCATTGTCCTGCAAATAAAATATACAGACCAAAAGTAATTGTTCTCTGATAAAATCAATATGTGTTAAATAAATAGACTCAGATGGATATCACCTGATGTTTGTGAACGATAGATGATAGTAATGCTCCATATGGTCGGGCGAGTTAATTGCGGGCACGGTAAACCACGCGGACGGCGAGTTAATCGCGGGCGCGGTCCTGGCAAGTGTATGTAAACTGGGCCATAGGGACGACGACTTGCGCATGTATTCGTCCGGCAACACGGCATGGATAATTGCTAGCGCAAAAAATGATGTAAGCGTGCGTCCCTTACGCGCACCTTTGTAATGAATATTGATCCTGCAAAAAAATATCACAAAAAAGAGTAATTGTTTTCAAACAATTTAACCCGTGTTGATAAAATATATGGAACAGATAGCACCTGGTAATTATCAGATGAGCGCAGATGCAGTGGGACTCCTACCCATTATTGTTCGCAGACTAGTCTTCGAGTCAACATGCACGCATGCACTGCTCCAAGTGCTCCATTATCCCACAATTTTCTTTCCCTTTGTACTAGTAAGATCAAATCACACCAGCAGGGGGTGCCTTGACAAAGCAGGGGCGAGTCACGGCGCTTTAGAGATGAGATGATGGCGGAGGCGGAGACGCGGAGGCGGAGGTAGCGGCGCGAGGCGCTCATCAGCGCTCGTCCGAAGCTGCGGTTCGAGGCCGGAGCGGCGACCCGGCGCAGTAGCGACACACAGCAAGGCCGGCCCAGAATTTCGAGGCGGAGACAGAGTCCGGCTAGTGGGTGGCGGATTAGCCGAGGTCGATGGAAGCGGCGGCTGAAGCGGGCCCGCGGCGGTGACCTGGAGCCGGGCGGCGGAGGTAGGCTGTAGTGTAGAGGACGGCGACGGCTCTCCGGCGGCGACTCAAAGCCGTCTCACAGAGGAGGCAATAGCAAGGTCGGGGCAACATCGAGGACACGACAACCCGGGTTGAGCTCGGAGTAAGAGGAGGGCCGCGGCGGCAGAGGCATGCCTGGCTCAATACTGCAGCGATGGAGGCTGAGAACTAGACCGATTCACGGAGCGACTCATACAGACGGCCTCGCGGCAGGGGCGGAAACGCCCGGGCGGCACCGCGATATAGGAACAACAAGAAAGCGGCTCATAGGAAGCCCACGGCGGCTCGTCGCGGCGAATCCGAGTCGTGGCCGTTGTCTCCCAGTCATGGTTGTCTTCCTCTCCGGGTCGTAGTATTTTTTTTCCAGCAGCCACGAGGCAGGTCGACTTGGAGGTGGCTTAACACGCTAGAATCTTCCCATAATGCTTCAAATCTCTTTACGTGATGAATAGAAGTTGATCCTGTTCTAATTAGAACTCACGTGCTAGTAATAGCAGTAGCACTACTACTCCAAAATCAAAACAGATCTCGTACAATGTGCAACTATTAGTACATGGCTGTGATTTCCTTGAACGTAGCAGCAGCAGTGATTCAATCAATCGCTTTTGTCACTGTTTGTTGTTTTTGTTTATTCAGCGAGCAGCCTTAACCAAGAATCCGATCAGGACACATATGACTCGTTGAAGTAGACATCGTCGTCGCGTTGCTGCAGCACATATTGATCAGTCTTCGGATTCGGCGAGTCGCCGAGCCATGCACGGGGCGGCGCACATAAACCCTAAAATTTCTTTATCTCTTATCAACCTTGTATCTGTCAGCTCCAAAGTTTAACCATGACTCCAATCATTAGACAATGAATATTGTTGGCTCTTGTCGGCTCTTCTTTCACCTGACGAATCACGATCTTCTTGATCCCTGAAGAAATCCCTCCAAGAATTCAACACCACCGTGCGCAGGCCCCACGGTGGGCACCAACTGTCGTGGAATTGTCACGGCAAATGTCCTAATGTGAGGACTTAGTCGCGAGACCAACGCATCTATGTGGTAGCTTGAGAGAGGTTGAGCGAAATCGAGTGACGCAACACAAGACAAGGATTTAGACAACTTCAGGCCCCGGGAAACATCATCCGGTAATAACCCTACATGCTGTTTGTAGCTAGATATCATTATGCTCATGAGAGATTCGCCGCATAAGCCGGCTCCCCCTTTGTGTCTAGCCCTAGATATTTTTTCTTGTTTTTTTTTCTTTTGGGAGCCCTGCCTCTCCTTATATATGTTGAAGGGGCGGGTTACATGTGGGGTCCTAGTAGGACTAGGACTAGTCTATCCTTTCTCACAAGTTCAATACAAGTCCGGGTCTTGCTTCCTCGTAAAGGAAATATTCTTCATCATTTTCCTCTTAAGCCGGCCCACCAGAGTATAAGCCGGCCCACTGGGCCTTGGGCCTTGTCGTCCGTCTGATCCGCCCGCCGGGTCTCTAGTGAGTCACAATGTCCAGGCGGGTTACATGTAAACCGCCATGTCCGGGCGTATCGCTAGTGAGTCGCCAAGCTCCAGCCAGGTCTCTGGTGAGTCGCCAAGCCTGGCCGGGTCATGATTCCAGCCGGGTCATACCGCGGGGTATATCCCCGGCAGTTTCTTTAAAGATGTCATGTCTACCGGGTCAACATTATCTTTATAAAACTTTAGCTCCTCTGTTGCACAAACAGACTCAGCATATGCAGCATCTCCTTCTTCACACTCCAGGGCTATTTTCCGGCTTCCATGTACTGTAATGGTGCCCTTATAACCCGGCATGTTGAGCTGTAGATACACATAACATGGCTGAGCCAATAACTTGGCGTAAGCCGGCCGTCCAAACAAAGCATGATATGGGCTTTTGATCTTAACCACCTCGAAGGTTAATTTCTCCGCTCTGGAATCATATTCATCCCCAAAGGCTACTTCTAGTTCAATCTTACCAACTGGGTATGCCGACTTGCCAGGTACCACACCGTGAAAAACAGTGTTGGATTGCTTAAGACTCTTATCAGTCAACCACATCCGACGAAACGTCTCATAGTAGAGGATGTTGATGCTACTGCCTCCATCCATGAGCACCTTAGTGAATTTATATCCACCAACCTGAGGCACCACCACCAAGGCCAAGTGACCCAGATTATCAACCCGGGGAGGGTGATCCTCTCTACTCCACATAATAGGTTGTTTCGACCACCGTAAGTAACGTGGAATCGCCGGCTCAATGGCATTGACAACCCTCTTGTGAAGCTTCTGGTCCCTATTGCACAAGCTAGTGGTAAATACATGATATTGCCCACTATTCAACTGTTTTGGGTTGCTCTGATATCCAGACTGTTGCTGCTGATTACCTTGGCCGGGTTGTGGATTATAACCTCCCTGGTTACCCGTATGACCCTGACCATGAAAGTCGCCTCCGCCTGAGCCGGCGCCCGGGCCATGAAAGCCGCCTCCACCTGAACCGCCTCCAGGGCCGTGACTTCCATCAAATGCATTTGAATTTTTGAATGCTTTCATGATTGTGCAGTCCTTCCACAGATGGGTGGCTGGCTTCTCCCGGGTACTGTGTCTTGGACAAGGTTCATTCAATAGTTGCTCAAGGGTGGGACCTGACCCGCCCGATCGAGGGGGTTGCCTACCCTTGCGCCGTTGATTGTTGCTCTGCGTATTGGTGTTAGCCACAAATTCGTCAGCCTTACGTTTATTACCTCCTTGATTCGTCGGGTTATGCTGGTGACCCTTGCCGTTGCCGTTCTTCTTTCCCTTCCCTGTCTTTTCTTCATCAGACACAGGGTCCTTGGTACTATCAGAATCATCATACTTGACGAGAGCCGCCATCAACTGGCCCATGTCATTGCAGTCACGTTTAAGCCGCCCCAGCTTCTGCTTCAGGGGTTCAAAACGACAATTTTTCTCCAACATTAAGACTGCCGAGCCGGCATCCATCTTATCAGATGAATGAATTATTTCTTTGACCCGGCGCACCCAATGGGTTGTGGACTCACCTTCCTCTTGTTTACAATTAGTCAGGTCCACAATTGACATAGGTTGTTTGCATGTGTCCTTGAAGTTCTGAATGAACCGGGCTTTTAACTCCGCCCATGAGCCGATGGAATTGGGGGGGGGGGGGCAATCCTTTTAGCCAAGTGCAAGCTGTTCCATCCAACATCATAGTGAAATACTTAGCCATTGTCGCGTTACTGACCTCCAACAGCTCCATTGCCATCTCATAACTCTCAATCTAGGCCCCAGGCTGTAAGTCGGCCGTGTAATTAGGCCCTTACGAGGCCCCTTAAAGTCTTTTGGCAAACGCTCATTGCGTATGGCCGTCACCAGGCAAGGGACACTTCCGGTTCTTGTGGCCACTCCTGCCTCAACCGAGGTTGCTGGATAAGCCGGAAAAGTCTGATGAGCCACCTGTTCTGCTGCCAGTTGAACCGCTCGCTCAGCCTCTTGTCGGATCCTCTCCTGATCCGCTAAGTTAAGGGCTCCATCCTGTACCGGCTCATGCATGTACGGCCGGTTGCGGCGTTGAGCATTGCTTGACATATCAGCTGAGTCCATATGCCTACTGTAGCTTGGGCTCCGGCTCGGGCAAGGGGTTGAATGGATTCTGTCTCGACTATAAGAGTACGCATCCTGCTGTGCCAGAGCTGTTTGAAGAAGTTTTCTCACCCTTCGTGTTTCGATCGCCAGCGGAGAGTCGCCTTCCATCGGGAGAGCCGCCAAATGAGCCGACGTAGCAATGAGGTTTTCCAAAGGATTGGAGAAGTGACCCGGTGGTGTTGGCACATAATGAGGTGGAGCGGTATGTACACGAGGTGGTTCCATGGCGCGTGGCTAAACCGGTGCCCCGGGTGTCGTGATCCGATTTGCCTCCGGCGGGTTACTTGGGCCGGCCCCGGGCGTATGGAAAAAGTTCCTAGGATCGAGCGTCAGAGGTAGCCGTGACTGAGTTTTCTGATGCCTTCTTCTCATGACCTCGTTTGACGCATTCAGATCCACCGAGAGCCGGAAAGTCTCCGCTTGAAGCTGCTGAGCACGAGCGTCCAAAGCCGCCCACTCCGCGGCCATCCTGACCTCTTCTGCTGCTAAATTCTCTTTAGCTTGTACCATCTCTTCACGTACGCGTGACACCTCCGTGTCGTGTTGAGCCTTATCTGCCGGCTCCACCACGGCAGTCAACAGAGCTGTCAGCTTATCTGTGAGGTCCATTAGAATCTGAGCCAGGAGGCACGCGGAGTCTCCTGACCCGGCTACTGCCGACCCGGTGGTTGTTGTTGCTACAGCTGTGGAGTTCTGCCCGGGCTACGTGTCTGCCATGAAGACTTTGGCCCGATTCGGTGGCTTAAAGGGGTCTGGAATACTGCTGACATCGGAACAACACCCGAGCATGCCATCCTGCAGCTGATACAAAGAGTCTGTCTCGCCCATTGATGATGTAGCGTCAGAACAGATGGTCGTCTCACCGCCATCCACCGATCCTTCAGAGTATTCACCGCCGTGGATGCAACCTACGAAGGCATGCTTCACGACAGATTGAACACGGGTGGACCTCGCGCGCTGAGCCGTTTCGACGAGGTTGGTGTGGACGTCTGGCTCAGGGCCTGATTCGCTGATCCGGCCGATGAAGACATGAATTCCGCCGAAGGGGACCCGGTACCCATACTCAATTGAGCCGGCCTCGGGGCCCCAGCCTTCGTCGTCGATGTAGAGCTTGCCGCGACGACTCTTGGTCATCCGGCCCACAGCGTATCCCTTGATCCCTTCGAAGTTGCCCTTCAAGAACTCAAATCCACCGAGCGCTGGCCCCATGATGGGCGCCAACTATCATGGAATTGTCACAACAGATGTCCTAGCGAAAGGACTTAGTCATAGGGCCATCGCAACTAGGAAGCTTAAAGGGGTTAATCGGGACAAAGGAGACGAGAGGTTTTATACTAGTTCGTCCCCTTACGATGAACGTAAAAAACCTACGTCTAGTTGTGTTGATATTGCTGGGGTTTCGATCACCAAGAGGCTAGTTCGCCGGCTTGGTTATCGATCTCTTGTTTTCTTGCCCTAAGCCGCCACCGGGTCGTCCCCTTATATACACGGGTTGACGCCTGGCGGCCTATAGAGTCCCGGCCGGCTCATAAAGCGTGTCCGACTCCGTGACTTCTTTTACATGCCTTTTCTTACAAGTCTTTCCTTACATACGGCGGTTTACAATATTGGGCCTTAAGCCGCCTCTGAGCATAGGCCTTCTATAAGCTTTAATAAACTATCGTCTTGACTATTTTCTGGGCTTCCTTTGTGACTCGTCATTGGGACTGACCCGGCCCCTCCTGGGCGGGTCATAACTGATAGCTATATCCCCAACAAAATTCGAAACTTTATGCAACTCAATGATTTTCATGAGAGAAGATAAAATGACTTCTTCAATTATATGAAATACGAGTTGGAAGTTACAAAGAATCCAATTTAAAGTCATTTGGAAGTATTTTGAAATTCCCTTCCAATTTGGAATTATTTGGATTTTATTTAAATTATTATTTTTCTCTCCTAAAAACAAATAAACGGAAATAAGGGTAAAATGATTCCCTTCAATGGAAAATTAGGAGAAAATAAATTTGAAATCATATTGGTATTTTAGAAATGATTTTTGTTGGGTTTTAATGCAACAGTAGCACTATTTGATTTATTTGAATTTTTGTAGATTTTATTTGCCTCTGAAAATGTGTTCATGTTTTAGAAATTATTTTTCTGAAACTTCTGATATATTATATGCCTATATAGTATTCCGATTTATTTTGTTTCTTTTCTTTTCTTTCTAATTGTTAAAAACAAAAGAAATGGCCGAAGCCCAGCGCTAGCCGCC
>NC_041382.1:413358616-413372959 GCF_002162155.2 Triticum dicoccoides
CCCTATCTCTCATCTTGCCTGAATCGCTCGCCGGAATTGCCCGAGCTCGCCGCCGCCATTGCAGTTCCCCTGCTCCCTACAGCCATCCCCAAGCCTCTCCACCACCACCATCGCAACCTCCGTAGTCGTGCGCACCTCCCCGTGCACTCGCCGGAGCTCTAGGACCACCGGAGCGCCACCATCGCCGACGCCCGAACGCCAATGTCCTCTCCACCTCGTCGTGGACCTCCTCCGTCCACCTACACCACCACTTCGAGCACCGCTGGACTCGTCATCGAACTCCACGTCCGCCCGTGCCATCGCCGGAGATCTCCGACGACCGGAGCGTCGCCGCCGCCGACGTCTGAGTCGCATCGCCGGCGACCACCACCGCTGTAAGCTCCGACGACCTCCCTCCATTAGATCTTCAATGCACGGTCTAGATTAGAACGTATCGAATAGTTATTTTATTAGATCGGTTTTAGTGCGGTTTATTTACGGTTAGTTCGTTTTAGATCTAAACCGGTTCACTTGTTTTCTTTTATTCGTACGCGCGTTAGCAGTTTGGTTATATATTGGCCGAGCGCAGTTTAGCTACAGATCGCACCCCTTCGGCCCAGTAGCGCTCGTTAGTTTTTTTTCTGTTATTTTCGTTTCTGTTTTTAAAACAGAAAGTTCCAATCTTGAAAAATTTATATCTCTTAGGTTAGTTAGAGTTTTTGATTGACTCTTTTTGCTATAGTCTGCAAATTTCCTAAAGTTTCTGTATAAAATAGTTTCGGCCATATTTTAGTTTTTTTAAAAACTATTTCATATGGGTTTTAGCCAGATTAGTATTTCTGTTATAATATGAGCTAGAATTAATTTTTTTAGGCGATTCTTTTTGCCACTGCTTTGGTTTGACCTTGCCTAGCAATAGGATTAATTTGGGTATTTATAGATTTTTCTAAAATGAGTTTTTCACGAAAATAACATTGTGCTATTTATTTTTAACTTGTTGTTTTCCGTTGTTTTAGTTATTTTAAAATTTATTTTCACCTCTGTTATCTTTTATTTCAGATTTGTTTATGTAGTTATAGAGGGTGAACTTTTATTTACAGAAAAATAAAAAAATTTATTTCTTTTTCTTACTAGTTTTGTTTTAAGCATAATTAGAGTTTCAATTTAGCTTTTTATGTGTTTCCTTTTGATAGTAAAACTTTATGAAAAATACTTTCTGTTAACTTAGTTGATTTAAATTTTATTTTCTGTTAAAATTATTAGTTTAGTATTTCCTTTGTTAAGTTTTACTTAGGACAAAACTATTTTTGTAGTTAAGGCAAAAGGTTTCCTAGTAGGTTCTTTATAGTTTTCCCTTATTAGTTCTTTCGATGTGTTATTTGTTTTGTATTGGGTTTTATTATTCAGTTTTTTTATTGTTAGATTTGCTTGCTAGAATGCTTGCTTATGTGAATGTCATGTTTGTTATTATAGATTTCATCGGAGAGTTGCATAGAGTCCTATCAAGTTATTTTCGAGAGCGTTGTTATCTTCATCAACTTACCAGGCAAGTTCACTTTGACCATGTTTTTCATACCTGTGTTTTATTTGCATGTAGTAGCACCCTTTCAACAATCCCTCCAGTAGTATTATTGAATCTTGTAGTTGAGTAGAATGCATGAGGTAGGAACCCATCTCCCTGTTACCAAGCCCGAGACGTTATATAGTTTTAATGCTACGCTATAGTAGCCGGGGTTTGGTATGAGTGCCCGAGAGTGGTGTGAGTATGAAGAACTCTACGTCAATGGCGACAACTCCATGATGGCATCTGCAAGGACTGCATCTTCAAGGCCTCAAGAGTTCAAGACTCGACACAAGAATTCAATACACACTACTGGGTGGAGGACAGTTGACGGGCACTACTGGGTGGAGGATGCTTGACGGAAACCAGTGGATGGCCGGGATGCATGGAGAAGCGCCATGACATCTTGCGGAAAGCTTCACCCAGACTCAAAGAGACGAAAGAATACTTCATGCCCGGAAGCTTACATGTGCAACCGCAAGTCACTATGGGCTCTGGCTTGGTTGACCTTAGTGGTGACTCTGGCTGGGAAGGTGCTAGCGGATGTAGAACTACGGTAGGGTTGGATGACCACCGGACAGTGGTCAGAGGAACTCTTCGGAAGACCATGTTTTGGTCATCTTGTTCTCAAACACCCTCAAGTGCGAAAACACAAAAAAGAGGGATCGAATCTTGCGGGTAAAGTGTACAAACCTCTGCAGAGGGTTTAAACCTAATCGATTAGCTGTGTCCCTAGTTACGGACAATTTGAGCATCTAGACTTGGATCTATCTCGGAACTCTCAACACCGGACTGGTAACTTAATTGTGGGCAACTCATGATGATTTGGGCTATGAGACATCGGTTGGCGGAACCATGTCATGATAGAAAACTTTGTAGTACAGACTCCGGTTAATTCCTTTGATGTAGGGAAAATAAAACCAGCTTTTATGCAAACAAAACTCAGATACAGAGCCACAAAGCCATATTGCACATAGTATAGTTTATCATCTGTTTTTCTTACAGTGATCTTGCCGGTACATTCAATGTACTGACCTACACGGCTGCAACGTCTCATGTTGCAGATATGTTTCTTCCGACGAGAAAGAGTACGGTACATGGTTACGGTCTACACTCAGCCTGCCATCATGGGACTCCACACCTGATTGTTTGTTTCCGCTAAGACTTATGAGGTATATATTAGTTTTACGTTATTTATACATGTGATTGCACTTTGATATATACATTGATGTACTGTGTGTGCCAGCATACCGATCCAGGGATGGCACAGATACACAGAGGCTTGACCGTCTGAGGTCGGGTCGCTACAGATATTGTACCAGAGCACATGTTGATTGTAGGACGTGACCCTAGAAACTGAAAAGCTCCTAGGACAAGAAATCTCTAAAACTTTATTTTCAAAAGACTCCATTACTTCTCATCTTTTCTGATTTTATCAAATATCCTCTCCTACCTCAAATAGTTAGAATATACCCCTTTCCCTTTTGACCACACGGAGGATCAACTGAAGCCGCTCCAAGAAGGACAAGATATCGGACAATCAATGACCATTTCAGAGTAAAGAGGATTTCACCATGCATTAGAAGAGTTGATGCTACAACTGTTGAACACTCCGATGACTTGAAGAATCTGAAGAATTATTTAACCCTTAGAAGACCAAACCCTTGTTATATACTTACGTTAGATACGGCGATTTGTGAGTTGTCAATTGTTTGATGTTTTCCCGACAGCCACAAAAGAAACCCCGTTTCTCCGAAACTATTGTTTGTATTGTGTGTATCTCCCTCCACTCTTCTCTCTTATATCACCCTAAAACCCTTGACCCAGTAGATGGTGAATGAAGAAGTACTAGTATTCTCTGGACCGGTGACTCAACGGGAGGTAGAACTATGGATTTAGAATATGGAGGATCACTTCAGGAACAACTTGATTGGAAGCAAGTATGAGGTTCAATACGCTCTTCGGTACTTTACAAAAAGTGCTGCAACTTGGTGGAAAATGCATCAAGCCATACAAGGATGCAACGGAGCAAAAACTTGGGAGGAATTCAAGAAGACTATGTTAAGATCCCGTCTCATTCGGAAGCACTGGGATAACCCGATGAAGAAACCTTGTGCCTGCAAGATTTGCGGAGAAATAGGACACACCCAGGAGGAACACAAGGATGGATGCCCTCACTGTGAGGAGAAACACCCACCTGAGGAATGCCCAACTAGTCAGGTGACTTGTTTCTTGTGTGAAGGAACCACCCCTACCCAGCTCAGTGTCACAGTTACCGCACGGTGCAACAAACTATTCAGAAGTAGGAAGAAGGAATGAAAGAAGCCCTTTGAGAAGTTATGAAAGAACCTGTGATTAAGGAAAGTGTTGAAGACCCTGATGGAGAAATCCTCGACAGATTTTACTCCAATGCATGTTATTCATGTGGAGAAGAAGGACATTTTTCACAGTATTGCACCAAGGAAAGAAAAGAGTATCTGGGATACTTCCCGACAGAAGCAGTGGAGTTTGATCAGAATGAAGAAAACCAGGAAGAGAAAACGAAGGCATCCTCAGAACAACCCAATTTCTGCAGAGAAGGACCTGAGTCATATCACTTGTTACAGATGCAAGGATTTAGGTCATTATGCTAGAAATGCCCAGCAAGGAAGCCAACAACCCAAGGAGCCAAGATAACCACCAGGAAGCCCCTGGATTTGTCTGAAGTCTTTTGTTTATGCTGCAAAGGAGTAGGACATTTTCCCAAAGAATGTTCAGACCGAGGAAAGCTTGAGGAGAGTAGTTGAGATCTTGATATTGGAATAAAGCATGTAATGAATGTGGAATACACTTTTATTTCTGGGGGTGTTGAGTGGAGTTATGAAATGGAAATTGTAATAGCCCATGAAGCAATAAAAGTTGATGTAGTTGGAATCTCATGTGAAATGTTATGTGTTGTTGTTGATTGTGAGTGCCTCTCTCATTATCTCACCCAGACTTAAACCTTGAACCCATGGACAATCGGATCCCAAACCTTTCCCAAAAAATCACATTTCACCCAAGGAAATACATACATTACCCTGAGTACCCCTTATATCTTATACCTGCATATGACAAGCCTTTATGAGTCTTTTCTCAAGGGCCCGGAAACGATCATGACCCTGACTAGTGATCAGGATTACCCAAAGATCCTGAAGGACATGATGAAGCATATTCATCTTGAAGGAGATGCAGTCTACAAGGGTTATCCTTTCATGGAGAATGGAGTGGAACTTTGGTATGTGGAGGTACACCTCCACCGTATGAAAGGAGTTTGCCCAAAGACGATGGGGCAGTACTTTTTCATCTCACGTGTACCACAAGCAACTTTCTTCGATGCTGTTCGTGAAGCAACCATGGAAGCCATACGCCAGATCGGAGAAATACTTGAAGCAAGACTCCGTTATACTCAGGAATACCTAAGAGAAGTGCATGCACAGATGATGGAGATGAAGCCCAAGGCCACCACGACGAAACAGAAGATTGGAGATTTCAAGGCGCATGTCGCATAATTCCAGTGGGACTGAAGAATCCTCAAGGAGGAAAAATGAATAAAGTTGGAAGTAATGCCTGACCATACCAAACCATGTGGGTGGCTGATACGTCCATTTTGCATCATGCTTTTATATCGATATTTATTGCATTATGGGCTGTTATTACACATTATGTCACAATACTTATGCCTATTCTCTCTTATTTTACAAGGTATACATAAAGAGGGAGAATGCCGGCAGTTGGGATTCTGGGCTGGAAAAGGAGCAAATATTAGAGACCTATTCTGCACAGCTCCAAAAGTCCTGAAACTTCACGGAAGATGTTTTCCAAATATATAAAAAATACTAAGAGAAAGAACTTCACCAGGGGGCCACACCCTGCCCACGAGGGTGGGGGTGCGCCCTACCCCCTAGGGCGCGCCCCCCTACCTCGTGGGCCCCTTGGTGGCCCTCCGATGGCCATCTTCTGCTATATGGAGTCTTTCGATGGGAAAAAAATCATAAGACATCTTCTCAGACGAAACTCAGCCGCCACGAGGCGGAACCTTGGCAGAACCAATCTAGGGCTCTGGCGGAGCTGTTCTGCCAGATAAACTCCCCCCCCCCCCGAGGGGGAAATCATCGCCATCGTCATCACTAACGCTCCTCTCATCGGGAGAGGGCAATCTCCATCAACATCTTCATCAGCACCATCTCATCTCAAAACCCTAGTTCATCTCTTGAATCCAATTCTTGTCTCCAAGTCCGGGATTGGTGCTAGTAGGTTGCTAGTAGTGTTAATTACTCCTTGTAGTTGATGCTAGTTGGTTCAATTGGTGGAAGATCATATGTTCAGATCCTATATGCATATTAATACCTCTCTGATTATGAACATGTTTATGCTTTGTGAGTAGTTACTTTTGTTCCTGAGGACATGGGAGAAGTCTTGCTATTAGTAGTGATGTGAATTTGGTATTCGTTCGTTATTTTGATGAGATGTATGTTGTCTCTCCTCTAGTTGTGTTATGTGAACGTCGACTACATGACACTTCACCATTATTTGGGCCTAGAGGAAGGCATTGGGAAGTAATAAGTAGATGATGGGTTGCTAGAGTGACAGAAGCTTAAACCCTAGTTTATGCGTTGCTTCATAAGGAGTTGATTTGGATCCACATGTTTCATGCTATGGTTAGGTTTACCTTAATACTTTTGTTGTAGTTGCGGATGCTTGCAATAGAGGTTAATCATAATTGGGATGCTTGTCCAAGTAAGGACAGTACCCAAGCACCGGTCCACCCACATACCAAATTATCAAAGTACCGAACGCGAATCATATGAATGTGATGAAAACTAGCTTGACGATATTCCCATGTGTCCTCGCGAGCGCTTTACATCTTATAAGAGTTTGTCCAGGCTTGTCCTTTGCTACAAAAAGGATTGGGCCACCTTGCTGCATCTTATTTACTTTTGTTACTTGTTGCTCGTTACAAATTATCTTATCACAAAACTATCTGTTACCACTTATTTCAGTACTTGCAGAGAATACCTTGCTGGAAACCGCTTATCATTTCCTTCTGCTCCTCGTTGGGTTCGACACTCTTACTTATAGAAAGGACTATGATAGATCCCCTATACTTGTGGGTCATCAAGACTCTTTTCTGGTGTCGTTGCCGGGGAGTGAAGCGCCTTTGGTAGGTGGAATTTGGTAAGGAAAAATTTATATAGTGTGCTAAAATTTACTGCCACTTATTACCATGGAAAATAATCCTCTGAGAGGCTTGTTCGGGGTATCTTCACCCCGACCAGTAGAGCAAAGAGTTGCTCCTCAACCAACTGAACCTACTGAAAATGAAAATGCCTGCTTTGAAGTTCCTTTAGGTATGATAGAAAAACTGCTAGCTAATCCTTTTCTAGGAGATGGAACAAAACATCCTGATGAACATCTGAAATATGTGGATCAAGTTTGTGGATTATTTAAGCTTGCAGGTGTACCTAGAGATGTTGTTAAGAAGAAGGTCTTCCCTTTATCTTTGAGGGGAGATGCATCGACATGGTATAGGCTATGTGATGATATGAGGTCTTGGAATTACAAACGATTGAAATTGGGATTTCATCAGAAGTTTTATCCTATGCATCTTGTTCATCATGATCGCAATTACATATATAATTTTGGACTCGCGAAGGAGAAAGCATCGCTCAAGCTTGGGGGAGGCTTAAGTCAATGTTATATTCATGCCCCAGTCATGAGCTCTCAAGAGAAATGATTATTCAAAAAAATTATGCTCGGCTTTCTGGTAACAATCGCACCATGCTTGATACTTCTTGTGTTGGCTCTTTTATGATGAAGACTATTGAATTCAAATGGGATTTATTGGAAAGAATTAAACGCAACTCTAAAGATTGGGACCTCGACAATGGTAAGGAGTCAGGTATGACACCTAGTTTTGATTATGTTAAATCTTTTATGGATACCGATATTTTCGTAAATTTAGCACTAAATATGGACTTGACTCTGAGATAGTAGCTTCTTTCTGTGAATCTTTTGCTGCTTATGTTGATCTCCCCAAGGAGAAGTGGTTTAAATATCATCCTCCCATAGAAGTAAAAGTAGCTGCACCTATTAAAGTTGAAGAAAATACTATCACTTATAATGATCCTATTCTTCCTACTTCTTATGTTGAGAAACCACCTTTCCCTGTTAGGATAAAGGATCATGCTAAAGCTTCAACTGTAGTTCGTAAAAGCAATATTAAAATATATACACCTCCTGAGAAAGTTAAAGTTGAACCTAATATTGCTATTGTTAAAGATCTCTTGTCTGATAATATAGATGGGCATGTTATTTATTTCTGTAAGGAATCTACTAGAATTGCTAAACCCCGTGATAAAGATAAACCAAGACATGTGGTAGGCATGCCTGTTATTTCTGTTAAAATAGGAGATCATTGTTATCATGTCTTATATGATATGGGTGCTAGTGCTAGTGCAATACCTTATTCCTTATACCAAGAAGTTATGCATGATATTGCACCTGCTGAGATGGAAGACATTGATGTCACAATTAAACTTGCCAATAGAGATACTATTTCACCAATGGGAATTGTTAGATATGTTGAAGTCTTGTGTGGGAAAACTAAATATCCTGCTGATTTTCTTGTTCTTGGTTCCCCACAAGATAGCTTTTGTCCCATTATATTTGGTAGACCCTTCTTAAATACTGTTAATGCTACCATAGATTGCAAAAGAGATGTTGTTACTATCGGTTTAGATGATATGACTCATGAATTTAATTTTTCTAAATTTAGTAGACAACACCGTGAAGAAGAATTACCTAGTAAGTATGAAATTATTGGTATTGCTTCTATTGCTGTACCTCCTAGTGATCCTTTAGGACAATATTTGCTAGACCATGAAAATGATACATTTATGAATGAAAGAAGGGAATTAGATGAAGTATTCTTTAAACAGGAACCTATTCTGAAAAACAATTTACCTGTTGAAATCCTAGGGGATCCTCCTCCACCCAAGGGTGATCTTGTGTTTGGGCTTAAACCGTTACCTGATACTCTTAAATGTGCTTATCTAGATGAGAAAAAGATATATCCTATTATTATTACTGCTAACCTTTCAGAGCATGAAGAAGAGAGATTAGTGAAAACTCTCAAGAAGCACCGTGCTGCTATTGGGTATACTCTTGGTGATCTTAAGGGCATTAGTCCCACTCTATGTCAACATAAAATTAATTTGGAAGAAGATGCTAAACCAGTTCGTGATCATCAACGCCGACTGAATCCTAAAATGAAAGAAGTGGTAAGAAAGGAGATACTAAAGCTCCTTTAGGCAGGTATAATTTATCCCATTGCTGATAGTCAGTGGGTAAGCCCTGTCCATTGTGTCCCTAAGAAGGGAGGTATTACTGTTGTTCCTAATGATAAAGATGAATTGATTCCTCAAAGAATTATACAGGTTATAGGATGGTAATTGATTTCCGCAAATTAAATGAGGCTACTAAAAAGGATCATTACCCCTTACCTTTTATCGATCAAATGCTAGAAACATTATCCAAACATACACATTTTTGCTTTCTAGATGGTTATTCTGGTTTCTCTCAAATACCTGTGTCAGCCAAAGATCAATCAATGACTACTTTTACATGCTCTTTTGGTACTTTTGCTTATAGACGTATGCCTTTTGGTTTATGTAATGCACCTGCTACCTTTCAAAGATGCATGATGGCTCTATTCTCCGAATTTTGTGAAAAGATTTGTGAGGTTTTCATGGACGACTTTTCCGACTATGGATCTTCTTTTGATGATTGCTTGAGCAACCTTGATCGAGTTTTGCAGAGATGTGAAGAAACTAATCTTGTCTTGAATTGGGAAAAGTGCTACTTTATGGTTAATGAAGGTATTGTCTTGGGGCATAAAGTTTCTGAAAGAGGTATTAAAGTTGATAAAGCCAAGGTTGAAGCTATTGAAAAGATGCCATGTCCCAAGGACATTAAAGGTATAAGAAGTTTCCTTGGTCATGCCGGTTTTTATAGGAGGTTCATTAAGGACTTCTAAAAAATTTCTCGTCCTTTGACTAATTTATTACAAAAAGATATACCATTTGTCTTTGATGATGATTGTGTAGAAGCATTTGAAATACTTAAGAAAGCATTGATTTCTGCACCTATTGTTCAGCCAACTGATTGGAATTTACCTTTTGAAATTATGTGTGATGCTAGTGATTATGTTGTAGGTGCTGTTCTAGGACAAAGAGTTGATAAGAAACTAAATGTTATTCAATATACTAGTAAAACTCTAGACAATGCTCAAAGAAATTATGCTACTACTGAAAAAGAATTCTTAGCAATTGTATTTTCTTGTGATAAGTTTAGACCTTATATTGTTGATTCTAAAGTAACTATTCACACTGATCATGCTGCTATTAAATATCTTATGGAAAAGAAAGATGCTAAACCTAGACTTATTAGATGGATTCTCTTGCTACAAGAATTTGATTTGCATATTGTTGACAGAAAAGGAGCTGAGAACCCCGTTGCAGACAACTTGTCTAGGTTAGAAAATGTGCTTGATTACCCACTACCTATTGATGCTAGCTTCCCTGATGAGCAATCAAATGTCATAAATGCTTCTCATTCTGCTCAATGGTATGCTGATTATGCTAATTACATTGTTTCTAAGTTTATACCACCTAGTTTCACATACCAGCAAAAGAAAAAGTTCTTCTATGATTTGAGGCATTACTTTTGGGATGACCCACATCTTTATAAAGAAGGAGTAGATGGTTTTATTAGACGTTGTGTACCTGAGCATGAACAGGAACAGATCCTACGCAAGTGTCACTCCGAAGCTTATGGAGGACACCATGCTGGAGATAGAACTGCACATAAGGTACTACAATCTTGTTTTTATTGGCCTACTCTCTTCAAGGATGCCCGTAAGTTTGTCTTATCTTGTGATGAATGTCAAAGAATTGGTAATATTAGTAGACGTCAAGAAATGCCTATGAATTATTCACTTGTTATTGAACCATTTGATGTTTGGGGCTTTGACTATATGGGACCTTTTCCTTCCTCTAATGGTTATACACATATTTTAGTTGTTGTTGATTATGTTACTAAGTGGGTAGAAGCTATTCCAACTAGTAGTGATGATCATAACACTTCTATTAAAATGCTTAAAGAAGTTATTTTTCCAAGATTTGGAGTCCCTAGATATTTAATGACTGATGGTGGTTCACATTTTATTCATGGTGCTTTTCGTAAAATGCTTGCTAAATATGATGTTAATCATAGAATTGCATCTCCTTATCACCCTCAGTCTAGTGGTCAAGTAGAATTGAGTAATAGAGAACTCAAATTAATTTTGCAAAAGACTGTTAATAGGTCTAGAAAGAATTGGTCCAAGAAACTTGATGATGCATTATGGGCCTATAGAACTGCATATAAGAATCCTATGGGTATGTCTCCGTATAAAATGGTATATGGAAAAGCATGTCACTTACCTCTCGAACTAGAACACAAGGCTTATTGGGCTATTAAAGAACTTAATTATGATTTTAAACTTGCCGGTGAGAAGAGGTTATTTGATATTAGCTTACTTGATGAATGGAGAACCCAAGCCTACGAAAATGCCAAGTTGTTTAAAGAAAAAGTTAAAAGATGGCACGACAAAAGGATACAAAAGCATGAGTTTAATGTAGGTGATTATGTATTGCTATGCAACTCTCGTTTAAGATTTTTTGCAGGAAAACTTCTCTCTAAATGGGAAGGTCCTTACGTTATCGAGGAGGTCTACCGTTCCGGTGCCATAAAAATCAACAAATTCAAAGGCACAAATCTGAAGGTGGTGAACGGTCAAAGAATCAAACATTATATCTCAGGTAATCCCATAAATGTTGAAACCAACGTTATCGAAACCGTAACCCCAGAGGAATACATAAGGGACACTTTCCGGAACGTTTCAGACTCCAAAAAGGAATAGGTATGTGGTACGGTAAGCAAACCGACTCCAAAACAGTTTTTAAGGCAATATTTCTCCATTTTAGAATATTTAAAAAAATAGAAAAATAAGCAGTAGTCCGGGAAGGACACGAGGGCTCCACGAGGGTGGAGGGCGCGCCCTACCCTACTGGGCGCGCCCCTACCTCGTGGGCACCTCGTGTGCTCTCCGAACTCCGTTTTCGTACATGCCACGTATTTTGGTCGGTAAAAATTCATTATATAATCTCCCGGAGGTTTTGACTCCCATATCATGCAATTATCTCCTGTTTGTGTTTCGAGTTGTTGCTTATGCAGATTAGAGCAGGATGTCTTCGCAAGAGTCAGTCAGGGAGAGCCGGGTGTCTCATCCGGCACCGAGATCAACGACAACAATCATGTTGACCCCTTTGGGCCAGCAACGGAGGAAGAGATGGAGGCTTATTTGAAGAGGATAGATGCCATGGAAGAGGATCAAGAAGTCACTTCCCGCCTCCAAGCTGGATTCACAATGGGAGAACTGCAGAGCTCAGCTATTCCAAACTCGGTTATCCCTTCCAATGTTTGATTTCTTTCTTATGAGAATATGAAAAAGAGTGTCACTAGTTCTCCCGCAGCTATGCAGCACCCTTGGGTGCAGGGAGCTTTGGTTGTTACAGGAAAACTCCAAAAGGAAATAATGGACCTCAAGAAGCAAGTCAACAAGCTTGAGGAGGAGAACCGTATCTTGAGGGGCATCATCGCCAAGAATATCACATCACCATCCCCGAAAAGAGAGACATAATCACATGGGTATGGGCACTCCACTTGGCAATTGCCAAGCTTGGGGGAGTGCCCCGGTATCGTATCATCATCACCTTTATCTTTACCGTTTTCCTTAGTTCGATCCTTTTGATAATATCTTGATCTAGTAGAATAAAACTACTTAGTATGATTTAGTTGTGAGTTTTGCTTTATTGTCCTTCTATGTAATCGAGTCCGTGAGCTATATAATAAAGATTAGTGTTGAGTCAAGGGCCTGATTATTTTGCCATGATCCTAAAGGAATAAAAGAAAAGAGAAAGAAATAAAAAGAAACAAAGAGATCATATGAGTCTTATGGAGAGTAAGGAGCTCACATAGAAAGAGTATGATGAATAAAAGTTGTTGGGAGTTGACAAACACAGTTTTGGTCATCGTTGCAATTAATAGGAAGTAATAAAGAAAGAGAGGTCTTCACATATAAATATACTATCTTGGACATCTTTTATGATTGTGAGCACTCATTAAAATATGACATGCTAAAGAGTTGACATTGGACAAGGAAGACAATGTAATGGGTTATGTTTTCTTACATCTGAGATAAATTATATTGTGTTGGATCTTCCAACATGATGAGCTTTCCTTTCCCCCTCATGCTATCCAAATTCATTGCACAAAGTAGAGATACTACTTGTGCTTCCAAATACCCTTAAACCAGTCTTGCCATAAGAGTCCACCATATCTATCTATGGATTGAGTAAGATCCTCAAGTAAGTTGTCATCGGTGCAAGCAATAAAAATTGCTCTCTAAATATGTATGATTGATTGGTGTGGAGGAAATAAGCTTTATACGAGCGTGTGATATGGAAGTAACAAAAGCGACAGAATGCATAATAAAGGTCCATATCACAAGTGGCAATATAAAGTGACGTTCTTTCGCATTAAGGTTTTGTGCATCCAACCATTAAAGCGTATGAAAACCTCTGCTTCCCTCTGCGAAGGGCCTATCTTTTACTTTTATCCCCTACCTTGCATAAGAGTCATGGTGATCTTCACCCCTCCTTTTTACATTTTATCCTTTGGCAAGCACAATATGTTGGAAAGATCCTGGTATATATGGCTAATTGGATGTGAGTTCTCATGAATTATTACTGCTGACATTACCCTTGAGGTAAAACATTGGGAGGCAAAACTATAAGCCCCTATCTTTCTCTGTGTCCGATTAAAACTCCATACCCATAAGTATTGCGTGAGTGTCAACAATTGTGAAAGATTATATGATAGTTGAGTATGTGGACTTGCTGAAAAGCTCTTATACATTGACTCTTTCCTATGTTATGATAAATTGCAATTGCTTCAATGACTGAGATTGTAGTTTGTTAGTTTTCAATAAAGTTTACGATTCATACTTGATATTGTGATTGAATTATTACTCTAGCATTAGAGATCATGTGACAAGAATTATATAAGTTGTTGTTCTAAGAATGATCATGATGCCCTCATGTCCGTATTTTATTTTTATCGACACCTCTATCTCTAAACATGTGGACATATTTTTCAATTTCGGATTTTTTCTTGAGGACAAGCGAGGTCTAAGCTTGGGGGAGTTGATACGTCCATTTTGCATCATGCTTTTATATCGATATTTATTGCATTATGGGCTGTTATTACACATTATGTCATAATACTTATGCCTATTCTCTCTTATTTTACAAGGTATACATAAAGAGGGAGAATGCCGGCAGTTGGGATTCTGGGCTGGAAAAGGAGCAAATATTAGAGACCTATTCTGCACAGCTCCAAAAGTCCTGAAACTTCACGGAAGATGTTTTCCAAATATATAAAAAATACTAAGAGAAAGAACTTCACCAGGGGGCCACACCCTGCCCACGAGGGTGGGGGGTGCGCCCTACCCCCTAAGGCGCCTCGTGGGCCCCTTGGTGACCCTCCGATGGCCATCTTCTGCTATATGGAGTCTTTCGATGGGAAAAAAATCATAAGACATCTTCTCAGACGAAACTCAGCCGCCACGAGGCGGAACCTTGGCAGAACCAATCTAGGGCTCTGGCGGAGCTATTCTGCCG
>NC_041382.1:413373296-413376423 GCF_002162155.2 Triticum dicoccoides
GGGAAACTTCCCCCCCGGAGGGGGAAATCATCGCCATCGTCATCACCAACGCTCCTCTCATCGGGAGAGGGCAATCTCCATCAACATCTTCATCAGCACCATCTCATCTCAAAACCCTAGTTCATCTCTTGTATCCAATTCTTGTCTCCAAGTCCGGGATTGGTGCTAGTAGGTTGCTAGTAGTGTTAATTACTCCTTGTAGTTGATGCTAGTTGGTTCAATTGGTGGAAGATCATATGTTCAGATCCTATATGCATATTAATACCTCTCTGATTATGAACATGTTTATGCTTTGTGAGTAGTTACTTTTGTTCCTGAGGACATGGGAGAAGTATTGCTATTAGTAGTCATGTGAATTTGGTATTCGTTTATTTTGATGAGATGTATGTTGTCTCTCCTCTAGTGGTGTTATGTGAACGTCGACTACATGACACTTCACTATTATTTGGGCCTAGAGGAAGGCATTGGGAAGTAATAAGTAGATGATGGGTTGCTAGAGTGACAGAAGCTTAAACCCTAGTTTATGCGTTGCTTCGTAAGGGGCTGATTTGGATCCACATGTTTCATGCTATGGTTAGGTTTACCTTAATACTTTTGTTGTAGTTGCGGATGCTTGCAATAGAGGTTAACCATAAGTGGGATGCTTGTCCAAGTAAGGACAGTACCCAAGCACCGCTCCACCCACATACCAAATTATCAAAGTACCGAACGTGAATCATATGAACGTGATGAAAAACTAGCTTGACGATATTCCCATGTGTCCTCGGGAGCGCTTTACATCTTATAAGAGTTTGTCCAGGCTTGTCCTTTGCTACAAAAAGGATTGGGCCACCTTGCTGCACCTTATTTACTTTTGTTACTTGTTGCTCGTTACAAATTATCTTATCACAAAACTATCTGTTACCACTTATTTCAGTACTTGCAGAGAATACCTTGCTGGAAACCGCTTATCATTTCCTTCTGCTCCTCGTTGGGTTCGACACTCTTACTTATCGAAAGGACTACGATAGATCCCCTGTACTTGTGGGTCATCAATGGCAGCATGTGTAATAAAGTACTTTTTGGAATTTGGATTTACGAAAAATTGTTAAGGATGTAATAAAAGATTTGATATGAAAATAATATGATTTATGGATAAACTAGTGCAATTTTTTTGGTGTGGTAGTACTCCGTAAAGCCACAGGATCAATGAAGAAAGGAATGTGTTATTCATGACGGCCCATAGAAGGGAGCTGGACCAAATAAGTTGGAGTTTTGTATGATCGTCACCACAAGGGTATGAAGGAAGAAGTACTATTGGATTTAAAGGAGATGTAATGTTGGAATATGGAATGATAATCCTCGGAAGGATGAGTTAAACTTGTACAAGAGTTGAAGTGGGCCATAACCCACAGGCCCAGGAGTTAATAAGAAGCAAGCACACTCTTGCTGAAGGAAGATATTTCGGAAAAAAACTCTGAGTTAATCAGCCGACATTTTTAGGAGGATACGAAAACCCGAGGGTTGTGAAGAAATGCTAGATGTCTTGTTCAGCTTGCAGAAATAATGGATTATTTGAACTCAGTTCGTCGACAAGAGAAATTCTGCAATGCTTGTGAGTATGCCCAAGTGTTAGAATACGTGATTCGATGTCTGCATATGTAGTAATGGTTTAAGTACGGGATGGATTGGCCCCCATACTGGAGACTTCTGTCATGAACTATCATATGTTGATGGAAAATCAGAGAGACTTGAAAACCTTAGAAGAGTGTCGACACGACAAGCCAAATACCATAGAATGGTAGTATGATGGAACCCTGTACAGGCAACCGCTGCCAGTCGTAGGATATACGGTGAAATTCAACCCAGACCAATTTCCTGCTGAAACATGATTGACCACCATGAGATTCTGATAGTTGCTTAGAATTGGCGACAAGACCTATCAGCTAAGAAGACCTAGTCTCGGAAGAACCTCACCAGGATGAAAGGACAAATGATTTTGAGGAAAAGAAATTATGCCCCTACTAGAAGAGCCTCAGTAAAGGAGTTATTCCAGAGAATATGAGAAGACCGACACTGTCAACCCAAATGGATGGAGTACATGAGTTTTGTTGAAGCCATAATCTTTATTTTAAGTGTGGTAGCACCCCTGACCTTTCCGACCAAAATATTTGATAGAAGACCCCCAATCCCTAACCTTTTCTTGCTAGCCTCTTCGAATCTCGAGGACGAGATTCATTTTAAGTGTTATAGGTTTGTAACATCCCAAAATTCTAAATTTTGGAATGTTATATTAAATAAATTATTATGCTTGTTTGTTTGATTGTGGTGTGGTTGCTTGTGTGAAATTGAGTGAAATTTGAAACTTTTTGTAAGTTGAATGAGAGGGAATGAAATGACTTTCCCAAACTTTCACCTTGAATTTATGATCTCCATGAATTCAAATTGATTTCATCACAAAACCCTAGAGTGAAGATGATATGGCTTCTTCCATTTAAATAAATGAAAAGGGTCTTGAAAAGATTTGAATTCCATCCGAAAATATTTCAAATTCGAAACTTTATGTAACTCAATGATTTTCACGAGAGGAGATAAAATGACTTCTTCAATTATATGAAATATGAGTTGGAAGTTACAAAGAATCCAATTTAAAGTCAGTTGGAAGTATTTTGAAACTCCCTTCCAATTTGGAATTATTTGGATTTTATTTAAATTATTATTTTTCTCTCCTAAAAACAAATAAATAGAAATAAGGGTAAAATGATTCCCTTTAATGGAAAATTAGGAGAAAATAAATTTGAAATCATTTTGGTATTTTAGAAATGATTTTTGTTGGGTTTTAATGCAACAGTAGCACTATTTGATTTATTTGAATTTTTGTAGATTTTATTTGCCTCTGAAAATGTGTTCATGTTTTAGAAATTATTTTTCTGGAACTTTTAATATATTATATGCCTATATAGTATTTCGATTCATTTTGTTTGTTTTCTTTTCTTTCTAATTGTTAAAAACAAAAGAAATGGCCGAAGCCCAGCACTAGCTACCGGCCAAGCACACCGAAATGGCCCAGGGCCTCTGCCCCCCCCCCCCCAAAACCCTTCGCCTCGGCTGCCCGACCCGCTCTCCCCCTCCCGCGGTCGCTGACACC
>NC_041382.1:413376981-413391827 GCF_002162155.2 Triticum dicoccoides
GTCCGAGCCGCATCACCGGCGACCACCACCGCTGTAAGCTCCGACGACCTCCCTCCGTTAGATCTTCAATGCACGGTCTAGATTAGAACGGATCGAATAGTTATTTTATTAGATCGGTTTTAGTGCGGTTTATTTATGGTTAGTTCGGTTTAGATCTAAACCGGTTCACTTGTTTTCTTTTATTCGTACGTGCGTTAGCGGTTTGGTTATATATCGGTCGAGCGCAGTTTAGCTACAGATCGCACCCCTTCGGCCCAGTAGTGCCCGTTAGTTTTTTTCTGTTATTTTTGTTTCTGTTTTTAAAATAGAAAGTTCCAATCTTAAAATTTTATATCTCTTAGGTTAGTTAGAGTTTTTGATTGTTTCTTTTTGCTAGTCTTCAAATTTCCTAAAGTTTGTGTATAAAATAGTTTCGGCCATATTTTAGTTTTTTTTAACTGTTTGATATGGGTTTTAGCCAGATTAGTATTTCTGTTATAATATGAGCTAGAATTAATATTTTTAGGCGATTCTTTTTGCCACTGCTTTGGTTTGACCTTGCCTAGCAATAGGATTAATTTGGGTATTTATAGATTTTTCTAAAATGAGTTTTTCACGAAAATAACACTGTGCTATTTATTTTTAACTTGTTGTTTTCCGTTGTTTTAGTTATTTTAAAATTTATTTTCACCTCTGTTATCTTTTATTTCAGATTTGTTTATGTAGTTATAGAGGGTGAACTTTTATTTACAGAAAAATAAAAAAATTTATTTCTTTTTCTTACTAGTTTTGTTTTAAGCATAATTAGAGTTTCAATTTAGCTTTTTATGTGTTTCCTTTTGATAGTAAAACTTTATGAAAAATACTTTCTGTTAACTTAGTTGATTTAAATTTTATTTTCTGTTAAAATTATTAGTTTAGTATTTCCTTTGTTAAGTTTTACTTAGGACAAAACTATTTTTGTAGTTAAGGCAAAAGGTTTCCTAGTAGGTTCTTTATAGTTTTCCCTTATTAGTTCTTTCGATGTGTTATTTGTTTTGTATTGGGTTTTCTTATTCAGTTTTTTTATTGTTAGATTTGCTTGCTAGAATGCTTGCTTATGTGAATGTCATGTTTGTTATTATAGATTTCATCGGAGAGTTGCGTAGAGTCCTATCAAGTTATTTTCGAGAGCGTTGTTATCTTCATCAACTTACCAGGCAAGTTCACTTTGACCATGTTTTTCATACCTATGTTTTATTTGCATGTAGTATCACCCTTTCAACAATCCCTCCAGTAGTATTATTGAATCATGTAGTTGAGTAGAATGCATGAGGTAGGAACCCATCTCCCTGTTACCAAGCCCGGAACGTTATATAGTTTTAAATGCTACGCTATAGTAGCCGGGGTTTGGTATGAGTGCCCGAGAGTGGTGTGAGTATGAAGAACTCTACGTCAATGGCGACAACTCCATAATGGCATCTGCAAGGACTGCATCTTCAAGGCCTCAAGAGTTCAAGACTCGAGACAAGAATTCAATACACACTACTGGGTGGAGGACGGTTGACGGGCACCCTGGAGAAACCAGTGGATGGCCGGGATGCATGGAGAAGCGCCATGACATCTTGCAGAAAGCTTCACCCAGACTCAAAGAGACGGAAGAATACTTCATGCCCGGAAGCTTACATGTGCAACCGCAAGTCACTATGGACTCTGGCTTGGTTGACCTTAGTGGTGACTCTGGCTAGGAAGGTGCTAGCAGATGTAGAACTACGGTAGGGTTGGATGACCACCGGACAGTGGTCAGAGGAACTCTTCGGAAGACCATGTTTCGGTCATCTTGTTCTCAAACACCCTCAAGTGCGAGAACACAAAAAAGAGGGATCGAATCTTGCGGGTAAAGTGTATAAACCTCTGTAGAGGGTTTAAACCTAATCGATTAGTCGTGTCCCTAGTTACGGACAATTTGAGCATCTAGACTTGGATCTATCTCGGAACTCTCAACACCGGACTGATAACTTAATTGTGGGCAACTTATGATGATTTGGGCTATGAGACATCGGTTGGCGGAACCATGTCATGATAGAAAACTCCATAGTACAGACTCCGGTTAATTCCTTTGATGTAGGGAAAATAAAACTAGCTTTTATGCAAACAAAACTCATATACAGAGCCACAAAGCCATATTGCATATAGTATAGTTTATCATCTATTTTTCTTACTGTGATCTTGCCGGTACATTCAATGTACTGACCTACACGGCTGCAACATCTCATGTTGCAGATATGTTTCTTCCGACGAGTAAGAGTACGGTACAGGGTTACGGTCTACACTCAACCTGCCGATGGCATTGATGGGACTCCACACCCGATTGTTTGTTTCCGCTGAGACTTATGAGGTATATATATCAGTTTTACGTTATTTATACATGTGATTGCACTTTGATATATACATTGATGTACATTATGTGCCAGCATACCGATCCAGGGATGGCACAGATACACAGAGGGTTGACCGTTTGAGGTCGGGTCGCTATATTTCAGATCTAAGTACTTTATAAAACAGCAAGCAAAACAAAAATGAAATGACATTCTAAGAATAGCACAACTCATGTGAAGAAGCAAAAACTTAGGCTCAACTGATACTAACCGATAATTGTTCATGAAGAAAGGTGGGATGCCTACCGGGGCATCCCCAAGCTTAGATGCTTGAGACTTATTGAAATATTATCTTGGGATGCCTTGGGCATCCCCAAGCTTGAGCTTTTGTGTCTCCTTAATTCCTTTTATATCATGGTTTCCCTAAATCTTAAAAACTTCATCCACACAAAACTCAACAAGAACTCGTGAGATAAGTTAGTATAAACCAATGCAAAAAAACTTATCATTCTCTACTATAGCAAATCACTAAAATTATTATTCAATGTTTCATACTAAATTCCTCTGCATATTTAATACTCCTATCCTCAAATAGAATCACTAAACAAGCAAACATATGCAAACAATGCAAACATAACAGCAATCTGCCAAAACAGTACAGTCTGTAAAGAATGCAAGAGTATCAATACTTCTTAAACTCCAAAGATTATGAAAATTTACCACACTGTAGAAAATTTATTAGCGCTTATTTTGCAAAAAGTTTCAACATTTTATCACATTCTGACTTTTCTAGGGAATTTTTGCAACATCGATAAACTTTTTGTTTTGAAACAACAACTCATATGCTTGCAAGATAAGCATGGTAAAGACTATCCTTGACACTGTTATTGAAATAAAAGTTGCAAAACATTATTCTAAATAACAGCAAGCAAATCCTAACAAAACTAAATTGACGCCCCAAGCAAAACACATATCATGTGACGAATGAAAACATAGCTCCGAGTGAGGTTACCGACAATGTTGGAGACGAAAAAGGGGATGCCTTCCGGGCATCCCCAAGCTTAGTTGCTTGGATCTTCCTTGAATATTACCTTGGGGTGCCTTGGGCATCCCCAATCTTAGGGTCTTTCCACTCCTTATTCTCCTCATAGCTTCATCTCACCCAAAACTTGAAAACTTCAATCACACAAAACTTAACGGAACTTTGTGAGATAGGTTAGTATGATAAAGAGCAAACCATTTCACTTTGGTACTGTCAAAGACAAGATTCATGATTGTTTCCACACAATGCCTACTGTAGAATACCATTTCCACAATTTATATTGAGCAATATAAGCCATAGAAACTAGAAAATAAACAAACTATGCATTGAATACAGAATCTATCAAAAACAGAACAGTCTGTAGTAATCTGTACTCCAGCCATACTTCTGCTACTACAAAAATTCTGACAAATTAGGACAGCCTGGGCAATTTGTCTATTAATCTTCTACAACAAGAATCAGCATTTTATCACGCTTCTGTTAAAAATGAGAATTGTTTTCCTGAGCACAAAAGTTTCTATTTTTCAGCAAGATCAAATCAACTATCACCGTAAGCCATCCCAAAGGTCTTACTTGGCACTTTATTGAAACAAAATCAATAAAACATGATTACTACAGTAGACTAATCATGTGAACACACAAAAATAGTAGGTAAAAGTGTTGGGTTGTCTCCCAACAAGCTCTTTTTTAATGCCTTTTAGCTAGGCATGATGATTTCAATGATGCTCGCATAAAAGATACGAATTGAAACATAAAAAGAGCATCATGAAGCATATGATTAGCACATTTAAGTCTAACCCAATTCCTATGCATAGGTATTTTGGGAGCAAACAACTTTTGGGAGCAAGAATGAACTAGCATAGGAAGGAAAAACAAGTGCAACTTCAAGATTTTCAACACATAGAGAGGAAGCTTGATATTATTGCAATACCTACAAGCATATGTTCCTCTCTCATAATAATTTTCAGTAGCATCATGAATGAATTCAACAATATAACTGTCACATAAAGCATTCTTTTCATGATCTACAAGCATGGAAATTTTATTACTCTCTACATAAGCGTATTTCTTCTCATCAATAGTAGTGGGAGCAAACTCAACAAAATAACTATCATGAGAGTGAAAATTAAAATCATGATGACAAGTTTCATGGTTATCGTTATTATTTATAACATACATGTCATCACCATAATCATCATAGATAGCAATCTTGTTCTCATAGTCAATTGAAGCCTCATCCAGAATGGTGGATTCATCATTAAATAAAGTCATGACCTCTCCGAATCCACTTTCATCATTATAATCATCATAAATAGGAGCATGCAATCATTATAACAAATTTGACATCAAATCTTGGGGGACTAAAAATATCAACTTCATCAAACATAGCATCCCCAAGCTTGTGGCTTGGCATATCATTAGCATCATGGATATTCAAAGAATTCATACTAACAACATTGCAATCATGCTCATCATTTATGCCAAACATTTTATTGAATTCTTCTTCTATCAATTGAGCACAATTTTCCTTTCCATCATTTTCACGAAATACATTAAAAAGATGAATAATGTCATGCAACCTCAATTCCATTTTTTTGTAGTTTATTTTATGAACCAAACTAGTGATAAAACAAAAAACTAAAAGATTCGATTGCAAGATCTAAAGATATACCTTCAAGCACTCACCTCTCCGGCAACGGTGTCATAAAAGAGCTTGATGTGTACTACGCAACTTTATTCTTGTAGACTCGTGTTGGGCCTCCAAGCGCAGAGTTTTGTAGGACAGTAGCAATTTTCCCTCAAGTGGATGATCTAAGGTTATCGATCCATGGGAGGTGTAGGATGAAGATGGTCTCTCTCAAACAACCCTGCAACCAAATATAAGAAATCTCTTGTGTCCCCAACACACCCAATACAATGGCAAATTGTATAGGTGCGCTAGTTCGGCGAAGAGATGGTGATAAAAGTGTAATATTGATGGTAGAAATATATTTTTATAATCTGAATAAATAAAAACAGCAAGGTAGTAAATAGTAAACGAGCACAAAAACGGTATTGCAATGCTTAAAAACAAGGCATAGGGTCCGTACTTTCACTAGTGCAATCTCTCGAACAGTGCTAATATAATTGGATCATATAACCGTCCCTCAATGTGCAACGAAGAATCACTCCAAAGTTCCTATCTAGCGGAGAATATAAGACAGAATTGTTTGTAGGGTACGAAACCACCTCAAAGCTATTCTTTCTGATCAATCTATCGTAGAGTTCGTACTTGAAAGTGCAACTATCCCTGGGTGGTTTTGGTAATTCCTAACAACATATAGCTCATTGAGCTAACATTATTCCAAGATTAATATCTCAGGAAAAGCTCAATGAATGGCATGGCATGGATGAGGAAAGTGGATCCCTCAAAATTCTAAGGACAAAAAGTTTGGCTCAAGCTTCAAGATCAAGACTCTACATTTTATATTTTAGTGATCCAAGATCACATTGAGTCTATAGGAAAAGCCAATACTATCAAGAAGGGATGAGGTGTTGCTTCATGGCTTGCTTGCTCAAAGTGCTTAGTGATATGCTCCAAAACCCTCAACTACCTTCCCACATCCACATATGACCTAAACCAAAAGTCAAACTCGGCCCCACCAATTCTATCTATCCAGCGCCACCAAGTTTCAAATGTCATAGCCACTGCCACAAACCCTAGCAATTCGGTTTCACCAATAGGGATCTTGGTCTCACCGAGATGGGATTGTAATCTCTCTGTTTCCCTTCGTAACATTTTGGTCTTACCGAGATGAGCGATTGGTCCCACCGAGATTGCAATGTAAACTCTCTGTTTCCCTTTTGTAACATTTCGGTCTCACCGAGATGAGCGAATTGGTCCCACCGAGTTTACCTGACCAACTCTCTGGTTAGCTTATTACCAAAATCGGTCCCACCGAGTTTGTGTAATCGGTCACACCGAGATTACCATATGCCCTAACCCTAATCATATCGGTCCTACCGAGTTGCATCTCAGTCCCACCGAAAATCCTAACGGTCACTAGGTTTGCTGAATCGGTCCGACCGAGTTTAACCATTCGGTCCCACTGAGTTTGGCAAATTGTGTGTAACGGTTAGATTCTATGTGGAGGCTATATATACCCCTCCACCCACTCTTCATTCGTGGAGAAAGCCATTAGAACATACCTACACTTCCAATACACATTTTCTGAGAGAGAACCACCTACACTTGTGTTGAGGTCAAGATATTCCATTCCAACCATATGAATCTTGATCTCTAGCCTTCCCCAAGTTGCTTTCCACTCAAATCTTCTTTCCACCAAATCCAAATCCTGTGAGAGAGAGTTGAGTGTTGGGGAGACTATCATTTGAAGCACAAGAGCAAGGAGTTCATCATCAACACACCATTTGTTACTTCTTGGAGAGTGGTGTCTCCTAGATTGGCTAGGTGTCACTTGGGAGCCTCCGATAAGATTGTGGAGTTGAACCAAGGAGTTTGTAAGGGCAAGGAGATCACCTACTTCGTGAAGATCTACCGCTAGTGAGGCAAGTCCTTCGTGGGCGACGGCCATGATGGAATAGACAAGGTTGCTTCTTCGTGGACCCTTCGTGGGTGGAGCCCTCCGTGGACTCGTGCAACCGTTACCCTCCGTGGGTTGAAGTCTCCATCAATGTGGATGTACGATAGCACCACCTATCGGAACCACGACAAAAACATCTGTGTCTCCAATTGCGTTTGAATCCTCCAAACCCTTCCCTTTACATTCTTGCAAGTTGCATGCTTTACTTTCCGCTGCTCATATACTCTTTTGCATGCTTGCTTGAATTGTGTGGAGATTGCTTGACTTGTGCTAAGATAGCTAAAATCTGCCAAGAACTAAAATTGGGAAAACGCTAGATTTTTATTTGGTCAAGTAGTCTAATCACCCCCCTCTAGACATACTTTCGATCCTACAAGTGATATCAGAGCTTTGGTCTACATTTGCTTTGATTTCCATAGCTTTTGGCGGTCATAGCCTTGGTTTCACAACCTAGGAGAGTATGGCGTCTAGCGAGGGAAATTATCACCGTAGAGGTCCTTACTTTGATGGTACTAATTTTGCTAGTTGGAAGCATAAGATGAAAATGCATATTCTTGGACATAACCCCTTCGTTTGGGCTATTGTGTGTGTTGGCTTGCAAGGTGAATTCTTTGATGGGAAAGAACCAAATCGTGAAGCTACCGCGGATGAGTTGAAGATGCTACAATACAACGCTCAAGCTTGTGATATCCTCTTCAACGGATTGTGCCCCGAAGAATTCAACAAAATCAGCCGTCTTGAGAATGCAAAGGAAATTTGGGATACTTTGATTGACATGCACGAAGGTACCAACTCCGTCAAGGAATCCAAATTGGATGTGCTTCAAAGTCAACTTGACAAGTTCAAAATGAAGGATGGTGAAGGTGTCACTGAAATGTACTCTAGGCTTGCTCTTATCACAAATGAGGTTGCCGGCTTAGGGAGTGAAGATATGACCGATAGATTCATCATCAAGAAGATCCTAAGAGCCTTGGATGGAAAATATGATATCGTGTGCACATTGATCCAAATGATGCCCAATTACAAAGATCTCAAGCCAACGGAAGTCATCGGAAGAATTGTTGCTCATGGGATGTCACTCAAGGATAAAGAGGAACTTCACAACAAATCAAGTGGTGCTTACAAAGCCTCATGTGAAGCCCCCACATCATCGAGTGAGAAACAAACCTTCAATGAAGAATTGAGCTTAATGGTGAAGAACTTCAACAAGTTCTACAAGAGTAGAAGCAAAGAGAGAAGCTCCAAGTCAAGGTCCTACAATGACAAAAGATCTTCTAGTCGAGAGCGAAACTGCTACAATTGTGGAAGGCCCGGATACTATTCCAATGAGTGTACGACCCCCTACAAGAGAAGAGAAGATTCTCCCAAGAGAAGAAGTAGAAGAGAAGAATCACCATCTAGAGAAAGAAGGAGTAGAGATGATCGTTATGAACGAAGACCCTCACGGAGAAGTAAGGATTCGGAAAGAAAGGACAAGTCATCAAGGAGCTACACAAAACGAAGACATCAAGCTCATGTTGGTGAATGGGTATCCGGCTCCGACTCCGATAACCACTCCGAGAGAAGCTATCACTCCGACTCCGAATATACTCAAGATGAAGGTGTTGCCAGTCTAGCACTTGTGACAACCAACTCCTACGACATATTTGACTCACCAAATGAAGGAGTTGGGACATGCTTCATGGCTAAAGGCCCAAAGGTATCACACCCCGAGTATGTTGATTTCAATAGTGATGAAGATGACTTGTTAGGTGATGATGATTTACTTGTTGACAACTCTAGTGATGAATACTATGATGAAACGTCAATTAATCATGCTAATCAAGATAAAACAAATGACAATGATAAGGAGAAGATTGAGTCTCTAACTAAATAACTAAACACTCTTAAGTTAGCTCATGAAACTATCTTAGGAGATCATCGAGAACTTTTAAGGACTCATGAGAAATTGCGCTTTGAAAAGCTCAACCTTGAGCAAGAGCATGAGTTCTTAAAAGCAATCAATGATGATCTTCGCAAGAAAAGTTCTTCTTACATTGCCAAGCGTTTACTCTTATCCACTTACATGCCTCAAGTGAAGTCTAGTAACAAGAACAAGAAAGATTCTTCCTCTAGTAGTAACAATAATCATGCTAAATCCAATATTGTTGCTTCTAGTAGTTCTCTTGATTCCACTAATGATTCTCTTAGCCAAGTTACACTTGAGCAAGAAAATAGCTTATTGAAGGGAATTATAGAGAAAGGTGTTTACAAGAGCCTTGCCGGAAGTAAGCAATTCGAGGAAATTGTACGCAAGCAAGGAAGGCACCGGAAGAATCAAGGTGTTGGTTTTGAACGAAAGTTCAATGCCAATGGAGTTGAGTGGGAAGAAGATCAATACCCCAAGATGAAGTTTGTTCCTCAACAAGAGAAGCATGATCCTACTTCTCTCAAGGGGACACAAGCTCAAGATGATCTTCCACCACAAGACCACAAGCAAAAAGGCAAGGACAAGCTTCAAGAGGAAATTGATGCATTTGAAGAAGCTCCTAAGGCCTTGGTCAAGTGGGTTCCCAAGACTACTTCAAGTTCCACTTCATCAAGTACAACTACAACACCGAGGATTCCCATCAAGATGGTGCGGATCCCAAAGAAGAAGAACTAGAGAGTTCTTGAGGGTGACTCCACCAACATACTTCACTCTTATCATCTTGGCAAGAACAAGTGCAATTAACTTCCACATCTTGCACTAGTTCAAGGAGTCACAAACCCTCTTGTTAGTAAGACAAGGGACAAGGTAACCTAAAAGCTTTCATAGACATCATCTTGTGTGTGCATCACTCTATGTATATGGATATCCTTGTTTGTTCCTTGTGGGACTAACCCGTGTAGGTATTGAAAGTGCAACTCACTCCAATGGATAGCTTCAAATGATCTACATCAACATTGAGCATCCACATCTTCAACATCTACATGAAGTCATCATCAACGAAACCCAAGGTTAGTTCATCCCTCTTAGGGGGGATCTCACATCTAGGGGGAGCTTTACTCTAAGAATTGAGCTAAAGCAACTCTAATGGTGTGAACATAACAATGCTTTATGTAAAAGTGGTAACCCCACTTGTGCTTAAACAATGAGTATGACCTATGATCAAATGTTCTCATTTGACTCCTAAGTCAATATACTCATATATAGATGACCTAGTCATCACAAATTGTTTGATAGATGCTAGAATTGGTTGTGCATGCTTTGCCACATATTTCAATTTCCATTTTATTGTGTGAGCATGTTGATTGCATATTTTACTCATTCGAGGACATCCACTTGTTGTTTTGATTGATTGGTTTTCTTTTCTTTTGCCAAGTGGATGGACAAGAATGCCTAAGAACCCTCTCTAGCTACCTATGCTTTTCTCGTCTCAAACTCTATTCATGCTACATCACAAAATTTGATCAAGTCAGATTCGAACCACTCTGTGTGAGGAGCACTCGGAGTCCCCGATTCGTCATAGACTTAAACTTCCAATTCATCCATTTCGGTCATACCGAGATCACTAAGTCGATCTAGGTTTTCAATCTCGGTGCAACCGATTTGAACTTTTTGGTCACACCGAGTTGCTGTAACTGTCAACAGTTATGCATCTCGGTGCCACCGAGTTGTTCCACTCGGTCACACCGACAGGGTCGGGCTATATATACTCACGGGCAAAATTTTGGAAATTTCTCCGAAACCCCTTCGCCCGCGCATAGCTCGCTCTGCCTCCTGGGTCTCCGGATCGTCCTCCTCGTCGCAAGCCGCCTCCCGTCGCTGGTCTCCGCCGCCGTCAACGGAATTCTTCCCCGCCGTTGCCGTTGTAGCGAGTTCATCGCCGAACTAGGGTATGGACTCGATCACAGTGCTATCCCTATCTGATTCCTAGCACATTGTGTTCATTATGATTCTTACCACGATTGAAACGCTTCTATCCAGTCAAAACACTCCGTAGATTAGAGTTGAATCGAAAAGTTAGGGTTAGGTTTCCACCGAAACCATCTCGGACCCACTGGGTTGCAGAACTCGGTTCCACTGATTCGGCCAAGGCCATTGCACATGTGGTTCTCGGTCTGACCGAGAATTGCAAATCAGTGTGACCGAGTTCAGGACTTTGTGAAACCCTAGCAGTCTCGGTGCCACCGAACTGTGACTCGGTCTGACCGAGTTCACTAGTTTAGGTTCCAACAGCTGCTTCGGTATCACCGAGTTTGCAAATCGGTTGATCCGAAATGCTTTTTGTGGAAAACTAAAACTAAGTTTTTGACTCATTCTTTTGCAAAAATCTTTGTATTTTGTGATGCTCATCCACTCTATCTCATCTACAATCTATTCACAGGGTCTGTTGTCAGTGTTTGCAACATGTCTGACCAGAGTGACAGCCAGAACAGGTCAGAGGAGCAGGTTCACCTGAGTGAGGGCACTAGTCCCTCTAGCAGTTCAGATGATGGTAGCAGGAGCATGTGTCAGGACCCCGACTCAATGCCACATCGATATAGCATGTAACACCTCATATCACTTTGCGGCCTCACGCACGGTATTCCCACGGGTGTCGCCTTACCTTTGCCCGGGACCGTTTGCGCCTTTTGGCACACGTATATGACAGTGTCGCTAGCATCCATATGATAAGGAGCCCGGGGCTGACATGGCTAGTCGTAAACCCAAAGTGGCACAGACTTACAGGGACAGGCATCCATGACCCAGCATCGAACGTGTCGGTCATCAGCGAGTGAATCCAGGCTGTAGCACTGGGCTAGCAGGACTCCGGTGAACCGGGCTGTAGCGGGCTAACAGGACTCCGGTATTCATCGCGTGACATTTCCCCGAAGGGACAGACACAGGAACGAAGAAGGACACATGCCGGCCAGCCTAAGTGTTCCGGAGCAGTAGCAAGCTACCATGGCTCGGTGGAAACACCAGGAGACATTTCCCGATAAGAGAGGCTACTAAAGATAAACAACTAGATAGTCAGATCCCACACATACCAAGCATTTCAATAACATACACATGATATGCTCGATATGTGCAAACACAACATGGCATCACAACATGACTCTACGACTCAAGTAATTTATCAATAGGCTCCGAGGAGCGAGATATTACAACCATGGGTCTCATGACCCAACAATCAGAGCATACAAATCAAAGCACAAGCGGAAGCTATCATGTCTGGGTACAGACATCTATAACTGAAAAGGGCTGAGAAGCTTGACTATCTACAAGATCCTGCCGGGGCACAAGATCGTAGCTGAGGTAACAAGCTAAACGTCGAAGTCCACGCGAAACTATTAGTGAGACCGAAGTCTCTCTGCAAAAACATAAAATAGGCAAACGTGAGTACAAATGTACCCAGCAAGACTTACATCAGAACTAACTACATATGCATCATTATCAACAAAGGGGATGGTGGGGTTTAACTGCAGCAAGCCAGCTTTGACTCGGTGGCTATCCTGAACTACGACTGCAAGTAACTCTTTTGAGGTGGCGCACACGAGTCCACATATTCACCATATCAATACACCACTATGGATCCGCTCCCGTCTCCCTACGAGAACGCCATCCATAGCACTCACGCTTATCTTGCGTATTTTAGGGTATCCACTTTCACTTGTCTATGAACTGATATAAGCAATCCAGAAGTCCTTTTCCGTGGACACGGCTATTCGAATAGATCATATTAACCCTGCAGGGGTGTACTTCTTCACACACGCTCTCACCACTTACCGTCGTTTACACGACATGTACTCGGCAACCTTCAAGCGGAAGCCCAACGTGGGTGTCGGCCACGGCCTGCCCAAACACTCAAGTCTCTAGTCCAGGTTTATCGCCTATTCGGGTTCCATCCATGAGGAGATCCGGCCGGAGTTTCGCTCACAGCCCCAAACGATGTGAACAGGGTTCCCGAGACACCAAATGGGCGCCCGGTACACCGTGCCACGTGCCTACCGCATCACAGCCCACCCCTACGGTCAGCGCTGCGCACGGCCTCCAGCATACTACAAACACCAGAAACTACTTGCAACTCCTGGACAGAGGACAAGGGTGATCAAGAAGCCGAGAGGGTCCATTGGTTTCGGGCCCAATGCGTGGTAGTAGCTGAATCATGGATCACAAACACAGAACTCAGTTCCTGAGGACGGCTGCAATGAGACAACCCACCATGTACTCCTACATGGCCTCTCACCGCTACCTTTACCAAATCGTATTCACACACTTAGCTCACACACAGTAGGACATGTTCACACACCTCTGATTCATCCCCGATGAATCAGACCTGACTCAACTCTAAGCAGTAGCAGGCATGACAAACAAGCATGAATGAGTAGGCACAACAGGGCTCAAACAACTCCTACTCATGCTAGTGGGTTTCATCTATTTACTGTGGCAATGATAGGTCATGCAAAGGATAAAGGGGTTCAGCTACCGCAGCAAGTAACAGTTGAATCGTTGTTGTCCTAATGCAGTAAAAGAGAGCAGGAGCGAGAGAGTGGGATTGTATTGGAATGAACAAGGGGGTTTTGCTTGCCTGGCACTTCTGAAGATAACATTGAGTCTTCATCAGTGTCAACGATCGCATCATCGGTATCACGTCTATCGAGAGGGGACAAATACCGGCAAATACAGAAAAACACGATCAATGCAATGCACAATATGATGCATGCTATGACATGGCAATATGAATGTGTTTTGGGCTAATGCACCTAAAACCAGATTAAATGAAGTTGGTTTGAATCCAAGATTCAAATTCAAACTCCATATGTGGATATTTAAATGCCATTAGAATGATTTGTGCTAAACAGCATCTATAAGTTGTTCTAACATGCATGAAAATGGTACAGATGGATTCCTTGAATTTTTCTGATAATTTTTCATATATAAATTATTTAATTTGGAGTTACGGTTGAATTTCTATGAATTTTTGAAGTTTTAGCTATTTTCTGGAATTTCCTGAATTATTTTAATTCCAGAAAATACTTATTGCGTCAGCCTGATGTCATGATGACGTCAGCAGGTCAACGTGGCACAGTCCAGGTCAAATCTGACCTGTGGGCCCCTTTGGTCAGTGTCACAGTGCTAGTTATGTGACTATTTAAGTCCTAACAGAAGTAATTAGCTCGCGGGGCCCGCTGTCATTGACCCTGGGGGTTAATTAGCGGGGCTGTTAACAGTTAATGACGAGCCATGTCATCTAAACCGGCGACTAAATGCTGGCGGTAAGCAGACGCGGTGGCGCTCCTCGTCTGGCCATCTCCGGCCACGAGAGGTTGCGCGGCTGGTGGCGTTCGAGAGCGGCCGCATCGGCGCTTCGGGTGGTGGCCGTGGCAAGTGCGGGGTGGGACTGTGGTGTCGGCAGCGGCGAGCGAAGCGGCGGCCGGAGCTCGGCTCCGAGCGAGCGCGGCGTTGCAATGCACAAGGGAGCAGGCTAGGCGAGCGAAGGGCACCGGGAGGAGGCCCTCACTCGCGCGCATCCAACGGTGGCCGTGGGGATGCCAGGGACGGTGTGTAGCGGCGGCGGCGGCGAGCATATGCGGCGGTGGAGCTTCAGCGTCCGTGCAACTACGGCCTAGAGGACGCGGAGAGGCCGGGGAAGAGGGGGAGTCGAAGCGGGCGCTCACAGCGGTGACGGGGAGCAACTCGGTGTAGCTGGGGACAGTCCGGAGCCGGCGAATTTGACGAAGATGGCTGGCGGGTCCGAGGTAGAAGACGACGGCGATGGCAGCGATGCAGGGCTTCCGGAGGGCTGTGGATCGGTGGGGAGGAAGAGGGGGTCGAGGCGGAGCTCCTGGGTGCATCGGCGAGGCTAGGGGTGGCCGGTGGCCATGGGTACGGCGACGATGACGGCGAGCTCCGCTCGGTCGCGGGAGGGGAAACAG
>NC_041382.1:413391837-413395679 GCF_002162155.2 Triticum dicoccoides
CTGTGGATCGGTGGGGAGGAAGAGGGGGTCGAGGTGGAGCTCCTGGGTGCATCGGCGAGGCTAGGGGTGGCCGGTGGCCATGGGTACGGCGACGATGACGGCGAGCTCCGCTCGGTCGCGGGAGGGGAAACAGAGGAGCGAGGGGGAGGGAGGTCCAGAGAGCGGGGGGGAGAAGTGAGAGGGGGTCGAGGGCATTCCAACGGTGCACTGGAGAGATCGGGGGCGGCGGGGACACGTCGAAGCAGGAGGTGGCGACCGGCGACGCGCGCTCTGCCACGACTTGTCCTCCTGGCGAGGGGTTGAAGACAAACCTGCCCCTCGCTAGGTTGGACTGGGCTGACTCTAGTGGACTGGGCTGCTGGTGGGCTACCAGGTAAGGCCAGGTAAAACTCTCTCTCTCTTTTATTTCTATTTTAATTCTGTTTTCTATTTTGCAGGTTTGTTTTGAATTTGGTTTTGAAACCAATTCAATTTATTTTGCTTCTGACAATATTTTTAGGAGCTAAAAGAATTAAAACAATGCTCCACAAAAATATTTCAGAATTATTGGACCTATATTTATTTAACAGTAGATATAAGTCCAATTCAAATAGCTATTGATTTAATTCAAATACCCAAAATAAATGTTTCTGAGATACCGAAAATATTGGTTTGGATTTTTCCTCTTGCCAATATTTCCAGAGGATAACAAGAACATTTTCTTGGACTTATTTGAAGCAATTTTTATCTTGATCATCATTCATTTTTTTTAAAGGATTCTGAGGCTTGAAAATTCCTCAATTCAAATTTCATTTGAAATAAAGCATGATGCTCACAAGAGGTCTAGCCTAGTGCATTACCAGAAGCTAGGGATTGGACAACTCACCCCCACTAAACAAGAATCTCGTCTCGAGATTCAAGCGTAGGGTAGGATGAAGGGAAAACGCAAACTAGTACAATCTTCACGATCCAGGTTGCACTTCAAATGAACGTTGATTTGAACACCATCATTGTCTCGAAGTCTTGCTCTGAGAACTCCAGCTAACATGACAACGAGAGGAAAGGAAAAACTCTAGAAGGATCGGTCTTCTCGAAGGTCGAACAACTCAGGATTAACTCCCGGAATGTGACATAGCGACATCTCTCGAGATGAGAGACGAAGCACACCTCTAGAGGAATGGAGTGGAACAGATGACGAGGTTCACTAGGTAGACAACAATTCCACACCTAAGGTGGTAAACGATTGTCAACGTAGCGAGGAGTTGAGTTGCCATGACACCATAACGATGCACCTTAGGGAAGGTGACTCGTAGATATATCCCCTTAAGTGGCAAAAAGAATTACTTTTGATTCAGAGATCATTGAAACTCTTTATACCAGCCTAAGACAATTCTCGAGCGATCGTTTGGAGGGGGGTCGGTAGAATGGCATACTCGGACTTGGATGATGTGGATTACCTTGTTGAAGACAACGCAATGGATGAATTTGCTTATCACCGGAAATGGAAGAGACCCGTGGTAGAATGGCACATTGATGGTGCAAGCTGGGAACAAAATGCAAATGCTGGGAATGATTCTGGTAACTGGGGAGAACCCAACAATAGAGAGTGAATCCACTGTTTGAAAAGATCATAGCATTGCCAAGGAAACTGAGAGCAAACCCAGTTAGTGCCGATGATAACACGTAGCGCTTGTGCGTGCTCTCAAGAACTTGAGCATTTCCATATTCATCAAGGTTTTACCAACATCCGTGTCAAGGATCCTGGCAACACAACATACCACCATGATGAACAACGATGGACGATGCAGATGCAAAGGAAGATAACACTTTCTCAGATTTCACCCTAGCGAGGCCAAGGAAAAAAAATCTGGATGATCGACCGAGAGACATTTAGCACTCCGCTTCTAATGTTCTCCTTGACGTGCTAGTGTAACCCATTCATAGATATGGTTTGATATCTAGAACATCAAGTAAAAAGGTCGGACTTCGGGAGCACTAGAATCCATAAGGAACAGTTACGGAGGTAAATCCTACGAAATCCTTATGGGGAGGTGGCCAACTTCCTCAATCAAGATATTATAATAACATGTCTTTCGGCTGGGTGGTGCTGGCCACGACATCCACTTTACCAGTTATCGAGGAACCAATATTATAGTTCTTGGGGAAATGTTCCAACCATCATATCTGCCTGAGATTCAGATCTGGTTGGTGTCAGAATATTCCAGACCCATCGAGTCTAGGAAGAAAAATGAAAGTTTGCAACACAAATCGACGAGATAACGTTGCGAGATTCTCGGGAAATGAACTACGATAGCAAGCTCCAAAACATGAGCTGGTTCTGCTACGCACGTGTGAACATGTTGTCTCGGACAAGCATGACCACGTGGTAGTCTTACAATAAAACACTACCGAGTTCTGGTTGGGAACCATCACCGTGGATAACGAAGTCCTTGCATAAGTCATATGATTAGCTCTTATGAAGGAACTTCTTCTCCTTGAACAAATCAATCAGTGGCTTGGTGTGCTCGGGACACATATGGAATGAAGATGATCAGTCTAACAGACCACAGAATTCTTCGCACGTGCATGACCGACTTGGGATGATTCCAAAGGAGCAAAAACAAACTTTCTCGAATTCACGACGGCAGCTCACATCAAAATGCACGTGAATCAAAGGAAGTTACTCCTTTCATCAAACAAGTACTTCATGAGCTAGCATGAAGAAAATGCTTTCAAAAGTTTCCAACACTAACTTAATGTTCAACAACATCATGGAGGAGATAAGGATGTTGTCAATGGACCCAACAACAACTCATCGGAATTTCCATATCACTGGACTTCCACCATCGTGTGAACACGGTGATAGCATTGGTCAGACCCAAAAGATATAATGGTGTATGCTCGAGGGATCAACCACGAGGAAGACAACATTACGAGCATCGTTGGTTCTGACTTGATTTGACGATAGCCCACACTCAAATCAAAGGATTGATAAGACGATAGGTCCAGCAACTGACCACAGGGACCAATCGATGAAGATATCATCTTTCTTCAACACACACTACACAAGAATATCCCTTTGGAACGAACTAAGTCAGGCAAGCTTTTATCTTCCAACCCTCCAAGTTGTCGTTTAGCTTAACCAACTAGCTCAGGGATATCTAACGCCGATTCTTGGAGAGAAGGTGGTTCACAAGAAACCAACTTGATCACGAGCTCAACATAACAGTCAGGTGACAGCCTGGTGATACTTTCGAGAAGATATTCGGAAAATCACGAACCACCGATATGTTACTAAGCTCGAGAACAATCTCGCTTTTGAGGGCAAGACGATATGATCAAATGAGTGAGGACTTGACAAGATCCTAACTCATCAATCGAAGGGTGCACCGAAATAAGGACTAGGTAGCACGATCAGTCTTAGAAGGATGATTCAAAAACCAACACGCTAAGAATGAAATTATTGTCCCTTAACTACCAAGCAACGAGGTTGCCGGGAGTATTGATTTCACACATCACAATTCATTTGTCGGTATTCCGGTTGCATCAACACGATGGCCGAGGAATGACTAATGATGGTGAGAAGTATTACTACGTCAAAATTCATGAAAGTTGGTGCAGTTCTCATGACAATTCTGACATAAAGGGGGTAATACTCCAAGGTAGAACAGAACCAAAAGCTGGATTGGCATTTGATCTGCGGAATACAACTACTTTGACCCAATCCTAGATATGGATGAGGTACTGGAGTTTGTTTCTCCTATTCATTCTGAAATAGAATGGCCTGGCGGACCACAAGGGTAATAGGCATCGACGAACGAATGCACGCATACTCTTGACTATCAATTGATAGACGAGGGTCA
>NC_041382.1:413397602-413398854 GCF_002162155.2 Triticum dicoccoides
GATATGCTCGATATGTGCAAACACAACATGGCATCACAACATGACTCTACGACTCAAGTAATTTATCAATAGGCTCCGAGGAGCGAGATATTACAACCATGGGTCTCATGACCCAACAATCAGAGCATACAAATCAAAGCACAAGCGGAAGCTATCATGTCTGGGTACAGACATCTATAACTGAAAAGGGCTGAGAAGCTTGACTATCTACAAGATCCTGCCGGGGCACAAGATCGTAGCTGAGGTAACAAGCTAAACGTCGAAGTCCACGCGAAACTATTAGTGAGACCGAAGTCTCTCTGCAAAAACATAAAATAGGCAAACGTGAGTACAAATGTACCCAGCAAGACTTACATCAGAACTAACTACATATGCATCATTATCAACAAAGGGGATGGTGGGGTTTAACTGCAGCAAGCCAGCTTTGACTCGGTGGCTATCCTGAACTACGACTGCAAGTAACTCTTTTGAGGTGGCGCACACGAGTCCACATATTCACCATATCAATACACCACTATGGATCCGCTCCCGTCTCCCTACGAGAACGCCATCCATAGCACTCACGCTTATCTTGCGTATTTTAGGGTATCCACTTTCACTTGTCTATGAACTGATATAAGCAATCCAGAAGTCCTTTTCCGTGGACACGGCTATTCGAATAGATCATATTAACCCTGCAGGGGTGTACTTCTTCACACACGCTCTCACCACTTACCGTCGTTTACACGACATGTACTCGGCAACCTTCAAGCGGAAGCCCAACGTGGGTGTCGGCCACGGCCTGCCCAAACACTCAAGTCTCTAGTCCAGGTTTATCGCCTATTCGGGTTCCATCCATGAGGAGATCCGGCCGGAGTTTCGCTCACAGCCCCAAACGATGTGAACAGGGTTCCCGAGACACCAAATGGGCGCCCGGTACACCGTGCCACGTGCCTACCGCATCACAGCCCACCCCTACGGTCAGCGCTGCGCACGGCCTCCAGCATACTACAAACACCAGAAACTACTTGCAACTCCTGGACAGAGGACAAGGGTGATCAAGAAGCCGAGAGGGTCCATTGGTTTCGGGCCCAATGCGTGGTAGTAGCTGAATCATGGATCACAAACACAGAACTCAGTTCCTGAGGACGGCTGCAATGAGACAACCCACCATGTACTCCTACATGGCCTCTCACCGCTACCTTTACCAAATCGTATTCACACACTTAGCTCACACACAGTAGGACATGTTCACACACCTCTGATTCATCCC
>NC_041382.1:413400245-413401956 GCF_002162155.2 Triticum dicoccoides
CTGTGGATCGGTGGGGAGGAAGAGGGGGTCGAGGTGGAGCTCCTGGGTGCATCGGCGAGGCTAGGGGTGGCCGGTGGCCATGGGTACGGCGACGATGACGGCGAGCTCCGCTCGGTCGCGGGAGGGGAAACAGAGGAGCGAGGGGGAGGGAGGTCCAGAGAGCGGGGGGGAGAAGTGAGAGGGGGTCGAGGGCATTCCAACGGTGCACTGGAGAGATCGGGGGCGGCGGGGACACGTCGAAGCAGGAGGTGGCGACCGGCGACGCGCGCTCTGCCACGACTTGTCCTCCTGGCGAGGGGTTGAAGACAAACCTGCCCCTCGCTAGGTTGGGCTGGGCTGACTCTAGTGGACTGGGCTGCTGGTGGGCTACCAGGTAAGGCCAGGTAAAACTCTCTCTCTCTCTTTTATTTCTATTTTAATTCTGTTTTCTATTTTGCAGGTTTGTTTTGAATTTGGTTTTGAAACCAATTCAATTTATTTTGCTTCTGACAATATTTTTAGGAGCTAAAAGAATTAAAACAATGCTCCACAAAAATATTTCAGAATTATTGGACCTATATTTATTTAACAGTAGATATAAGTCCAATTCAAATAGCTATTGATTTAATTCAAATACCCAAAATAAATGTTTCTGAGATACCGAAAATATTGGTTTGGATTTTTCCTCTTGCCAATATTTCCAGAGGATAACAAGAACATTTTCTTGGACTTATTTGAAGCAATTTTTATCTTGATCATCATTCATTTTTTTTAAAGGATTCTGAGGCTTGAAAATTCCTCAATTCAAATTTCATTTGAAATAAAGCATGATGCTCACAAGAGGTCTAGCCTAGTGCATTACCAGAAGCTAGGGATGTGACAGCATGTAACACCCTGGATGTAATTTACCTTATATGTACTCCAACTCTTGCCGTTTCCGGCGCTAAGTTATTTTATTTTATCAGGTTCGGGTTTTTGTCTCCGTGTGTTGTTGCCGTTGTCATGCATCTCATATCATGTCATCATGTGCATTGCATTTTCATACGTGTTCGTCTCATGCATCATGGCATTTTCCCCGTTGTCCGTTTTGCATTCCGGCGCTCCTATCTCCTCCGGTGGTCCTTTCTACCTTCTTTTCGTGTGTGGGGGTTACATATTTCCGGATTGGACCGAGACTTACCAAGCGGCCTTGGTTTACTACCGGTAGACCGCCTATCAAGTTTCATACTGTTTGGACTTTGTTTGATACTCCAACGGTTAACCGAGGGACCGAGAAGGCCTCGTTTGTGTTGCAGCCCAACACCCTTCCAATGTGGCCCAAAACCAACCAAAACTCTCTCCATCATCTAGAGCGTTCGAACACTATCGCGTGGACGAAAACCGCACCTCATTTGGACTCTCCTAGCTCCCCCTATGCCTATATATAGATCCTCTCCCGAAATTTTCGGGTCTTCTTCCCCAAACCCTAGATCCCCTTCCTCTCTGCGCGCTGGACAACGTCCGGACGCGCCGGACACGTCTGCCCGCATCGCCCGGACCAACCGCGGGCCGCCATGTGGGCAGCCGCGCCCACATCGCCGCCGGCCCGCCCGAGCCCGCGGGAGGCACCCGCGGCCCAGATCGGCGCGCCGCGCCCGGCTCCTTCCTCCTCCCGCGAGCCCGAGCTGCCGCCGTCCTCTCCCTCAAGTCCGGTCACCGCGCCGCCCCGCGCCATCGCCCGCGGCCACCGCGC
>NC_041382.1:413402503-413415625 GCF_002162155.2 Triticum dicoccoides
ACACCTCGCCGCCCCCACCGCCGCAGCCTCGCCGCCGACGTCCGCCACCCCCGCCGCCTTCCTCCCGCGCTGGCGTGCGCCGCGCCAAGTCTGGCCACCGCGTCAAGTCCGGTGAGCTATAGTAACTCCAGCGGCCTCGGTTTCCGTGCGATCTGGATCTGAGATCTAGACTCGGTTGACTTTCTCCCTGAAACCCTAGTTATTTTTGCATTCTTGCTCCTGCCGCAACTCCGCATCCGTAACTCCGTTTTGGGCGTGTAGCATATCAAAATGTTCGCCTCAGAGAGCACATCATTTCATATCATTGCATCATTTTCATTTGAGCTCATCTTGATGCCCGAAATGCTGTTGGAAGAGAGATATTTGAGTTAATTGTCAGATCTGCTGCACCAAATAGCTATTTGTCATTTTTGCCATGATTAATGTGTGCATGATATGCTCCTGACCTCTACGCCAAGTTCTCAAAGTGCGAGTTTTGGCTCGATGAGGTTCTATATCTTGGGTATATCATCTCTGCCAAGGGCATAGCGGTGAATCCTGAGAAGGTGTATGCAATTGTGAATTGGGAACCACCTCAGAACGTGAAGCAACTCCGTAGCTTCCTTGGTCTCGCAAGCTACTGTCGAAGGTTCGTTGAGAACTTTTCAGAGATCGCGAAGCCTCTTTCAAACCTTCTCCAGAAGCACGTCAAGTACGTTTGGTCTCCGGAATGTGACATCGCTTTCAACACTTTGAAAGATAAATTGGTCACTGCTCCAGTTCTGACTCCTCCTGATGAATCCAAACCGTTCGAGGTCTTCTGCGATGCCTCTCATCAAGGTCTTGGTGCCGTGTTGATGCAAGAGAAGAAAGTTTTGGCTTATACCTCTCGCCAGTTGAAGCCCAGCGAGAAGAACTACCCCACTCATGACCTCGAGTTGGCTGCAGTTGTGCATGCTCTTTTGACTTGGAGACATCTCTTATTGGGAAGAAAAGTGGACATCTTCACTGACCAAAAGAGTCTCCAGTACATCTTCACTCAGCCTAATCTCAACCTCAGGCAGACTTGTTGGGTCGAAATGATTCAAGAGTATAATCCGAGTATCGATTATACTCCAGGCAAGGCCAATGTGATTGCTGACGCTTTGAGCAGGAAGGCTTACTGCAACAGTCTGATTCTCAAGCCTTACCAACCCGAGCTTTGTGAAGCTTTCCACAAACTCAATCTGCAAGTTGTTCCTCAAGGTTTCCTCACCAACCTTCAAGTCTCTCCTACTTTGGAAGATCAGATTCGCGAGGCTCAACTTCTTGATGCTATGGTGAAGAAGGTGAAGATTGGGATTGCCAAGAGTCAACCCAAGTACAAGTGCTACCGCCTTGATGACAAGGACACTCTCTTCTTCGAGGATCGTATTGTTGTGCCCAAAGGTGACCTTCGTAAAGTTATCATGAATGAGGCGCACAATTCTCTCCTCTCCATCCACCCTGGGAGTACGAAGATGTATCAGGACCTCAAGCAGGCTTATTGGTGGACTCGAATGAAGCGCGAGATTGCTCAGTTCGTGAATGAGTGTGATGTCTGCAGAAGAGTGAAGGCAGAACACCAAAGACCAGCTGGTCTCCTCCAACCTCTTGCCATTCCAGAATGGAAGTTTGACCACATTGAGATGGACTTCATGACTGGGTTTCCAAAGTCCAAGCGTGGCAATGATGCTATATTCGTTGTCATCGACAAACTCACTAAAGTGGCTCACTTTCTGCCTATCAAAGAGTCTATCACTGCAGCTCAATTGGCGGAGCTGTATACCTCTCGGATTGTCTCTCTGCACGATATTCCACAGGTGATCTCTTCAGACCGTGGCAGCATCTTTACCTCCAAGTTTTGGGATTCTTTTCAGAAGGCCATGGCACCAACATCCGCTTCAGCACAACTTTCCATCCTCAAACTAGCGGTCAAGTCGAGCGTGTCAATCAGATTCTCAATGATATGCTCAGGGCTTGCGTTATCTCTTTCGGTATGAAGTGGGAAGGTTGTCTTCCATATGCCGAATTCTCCTAAAACTACAGTTTTCAAGCAAGTTCGGGCAAGGCCCCATTCGAAATTCTCTATGGCAGGAAGTGCCGTACTCCTCTTAACTGGTCAGAAACCGGTGAACGCCAACTTCTTGGAAATGTCTTGATCACAGAGGCAGAGCAAATGTGCAAAGTCATTCGTGATAACCTCAAAGCAGCGCAATCGCGACAAAAGAGCTACTATGAAAGTAAGCATCGTGATTTGGCTTTCGAGATCAGAGATCATCTTTACCTCCGCGTCTCTCCAATGAAAGGTACTCGTTGCTTCGGTGTCAAAGGGAATCTTGCCCCTAGATACGTGGGTCCTTTCAAGATCGTCAGCAAGAGAGGCGATCTTGCCTATCAACTCGAGCTTCCTTCAAACTTTGCAAATGTGCATGACGTGTTCCATGTCTCTCAGCTCCGCAAGTGTTTCAAGACCCCTGATCGCACCGTCAACTTCGAAGACATTGATCTCCAAGCAGATCTCTCTTATCGTGAGCACCCCGTTGCTATTCTTGAAGAGACTGAACGCAAGACTCGCAATAAGTCAATCAAATTCCTCAAAGTCAAGTGGTCACACCATTCCGACAGTGAAGCCACCTGGGAACGCGAGGATCACCTCCGTTCTGAGTACCCGGCGTTCTTCCAGTCCTAGATCTCGGGACGAGATCCTTTCGTAGTGGTGGAGTGTTGTAACACCCTGGATGTAATTTACCTTATATGTACTCTAACTCTTGCCGTTTCCGGCGCTAAGTTATTTTATTTTATCGGGTTCGGGTTTTTGTCTCTGTGTGTAGTTGCCGTTGTCATGCATCTCATATCATGTCATCATGTGCATTGCATTTGCATACGTGTTCATCTCATGCATCCGAGCATTTTCCCCGTTGTCCGTTTTGCATTCCGGCGCTCCTATCTCCTCGGTGGTCCTTTCTACCTTCTATTCGTGTGTGGGGGTTAAACATTTCCGGATTGGACCGAGACTTGCCAAGCGGCCTTGGTTTACTACCGGTAGACCACCTGTCAAGTTTCGTACCGTTTGGACTTCGTTTGATACTCCAACGGTTAACCGAGGGACCGAGAAGGCCTCGTGTGTGTTGCAGCCCAACACCCTTCCAATTTGGCCCAAAGCCCACCAAAACTCTCTCCATCATCTAGAGCGTTCGATCACGATCGCGTGGCTGAAAACCGCACCTCATTTGGACTCTCCTAGCTCCCCCTATGCCTATATATAGATCCTCTCCCGAAATTTTCGGGTCTTCTTCCCCAAAACCTAGATCCCCTTCCTTTCCGCGCGCCGGACAACGTCCGGACGCGCCGGACACGTCCGCCCGCTTCACCCGTACCAACCGCGAGCCGCCACGTGGGCAGCCACGCACACATCGCCGCCGGCCCGCCCGAGCCCGCGGGAGGCCCCCGTGGCCCAGATCGGCGCGCCGCGCCCGGCTCCTTCCTCCTCCCGCGAGCCCGAGCCGCCGCCATCCTCTCCCTCAAGACCGGTCATCGCGCCGCCCCGCGCCATCGCCGGCGGCCGCCGTGCTCCTCGCCGCCCCCACCGCCGCTGCCTCGCCACCGACGTCTGCCGCCCCCGCCGCCTTCCTCCCGCGCTGGCGTGCGCCGCGCCAAGTCCGGTCACCACGTCAAGTTCGGCGAGCTACAGTAACTCCAGCGGCCTCGTTCTCCATGCGATCTGGATCTGAGATCTAGACTCGGTTGACTTTCTCCCTGAAACCCTAGTTATTTTTGCATTCTTGCTCATGTCGTAACTCCGCATCCGTAACTCCGTTTTGGGCGTGTAGCATATCAAAATGTTCGACTCAGAGAGCACACCATTTCATCTCATTGCATAATTTTCATTTGAGCTCATCTTGATGCCCTAAATGCTGTTGGAAGAGAGCTATTTGAGTTAATTGTCAGATCTGCTGCACCAAATAGCTATTTGTCAGTTTTGCCATGATTAATGTGTGCATGATATGCTTCTGAGCTCTACATGAGTTTTGTTATATACTTTGCCATATTTACAGAGGTGCTTACCATGTATTTTTGTGATATGTGTGGTGACTAGCACAAGCTTGCAAAGTAGTGCATTCGTTAATGCTGATTTCAAGGACTTAGAATTTCTCTAAGTCCTTGATCTGTTCTTATCAATATGCCATATGTTCATATTGTTTCCTAGTGATCCGTGCCTCTTTTGAGGATGATCAGCAAGGATGATTTGTTAATATTGTGGTGCTATATCCATACATATCTTTGTTTGCAATTATAGAGCACCCTAGATTGAGCTAATCAAGCTCTACTGTTGCTATTTCGTGAATCCTGACAGATTGTTTACTTGTTAGCGATTTTGCCGACGATGTTGTTGTTGATTCGTGCATGCTATGTTGTTGTTCTTGCCATGTCTAGATTCTATAATATGTATTCTTGATGGGTGTATGCTTAGTTTTTCATTCCATGCTCTGTAGTGAGTGCATCGAGCTCATAAACATGCCTACTCGTTAACATATTTGCATGCTCCAGTTTTTCACTAAGTCTGTAATTTGTTTATGTTTTTGCCATGTTCACATGCTTGCAATTGTATTTTCTGATCCCTTTTGGCTCAAGGTCACTAAGGGACTTTTGTTAAGTGCTTTGAGTAGCTTCATACCATGCCTTGCTTTGCCATGTTAAGTTCCTGTAGCATACAGTTTTCGTGCTCCAAAGTGTGCTACCTGATCTGAAATTCCAGGCTTGTGTTAATTTCACTAAGTCTGAAACCTGTTTACCATTTGCACTTTTTCCATGCTTGTTTGAACCTGTTAATGGATGAATTGGCCGTAGCTCGGTGTTCATCTTTTGTCAAGCATTATGAGTGGATCCCCGCCATGTATTTTGTCGCCATGTTTGAGTGTTGTAGCATAATTATCTTGATGCATTTAGATGGCTACTTGCTGTTTATCGTAGACCGGTGCCATATTTGTTTTGCTTGCCATTTCCAAACCGTGCATCCGATTCCGGTGATCTTTATATCGATTTCAACCGAAATCACCTCACCTTTCCAGTGGCACTCTTGGGTTTCTAAGTGGAGGCCAGGTTCAATCATTCCTTGCCAAATCTTGCATATGCATCACATATCGCATCCCGCATAGCATATCATGTTTGCATCATGTTGTTTGAGCTTTGCACGTGGTTGATTGTATTCCTTTTGCTCGTTTGTCTTGTTTGGGTAGATCCGGGAGACGAGTTCGTTAACGAGGAGCCCATTGAGTTTGCTCCCGAGGATCCAGTCAACTCTGACAACTTTGCAGGCAAGATGATCATACCCTCGAAATCACTTCTATCTTTGCTTGCTAGATGCTCGCTCTTTTACTATGCCTATGCTACGATGCCTACCACTTGCTTATCATGCCTCCAAAATTGCCATGTCAAACCTCTAACCCATCATGTCCTAGCAAACTGTTGAATGGCTATGTTACCGCTTTGCTCAGCCCCTCTTATAGCGTTGCTAGTTGAAGGTGAAGATTGGAGATCGTTCCTTGTTGGAACATTGTTTATTTGTTGGGATATCACTATATTATCTTGTTATCTTAATGCATCCATATACTTGGTAAAGGGTGGAAGGCTCGACCTTTTGCCTAGTGTTTTGTTCCACTCTTGCTGCCCTAGTTTCCGTCATATCGGTGTTATGTTCCCGGATTTTGCGTTCCTTACGCGGTTGGGTGATAATGGGAACCCCTTGACAGTTCGCCTTGAATAAAACTCTTCCAGCAATGCCCAACTTTGGTTTTACCATTCGCCACCTAGCCTCTTTTTCCCTTGGGTTCTGCGAACTCAAGGGTCATCTTTATTTAAACCCCCGGGCCAGTGCTCCTCTGAGTGTTGGTCCAACCCGTCAGCTACCGGTGGCCACCAGGGGCAACTCTGGGCTGGCCTACCCGTACCTTGGACAATCCGGTGTGCCCTGAGAACGAGATATGTGCAGCTCCTATCGGGATTTGTCGGCACATTCGAGCGGTGTTGCTGGTTTAGTTTTACCATTGTCGAAGTTGTCTTGTAGAACAGGGATACCGAGTCTGATCGGAATGTCTCGGGAGAAGGTTTATCCTTCATTGACCGTGAGAGCTTGTGATGGGCTAAGTTGGGACTCCCCTGCAGGGATTTGAACTTTCGAAAGTCGTGCCCGCGGTTATGAGCAGATGGGAATTTGTTAATGTCCAGTTGTAGATAACTTGAACTTTAACTTAATTAAAATGAATCAACCGCGTGTGTAACCATGATGGTCTCTTCTCGGCGGAGTCCGGGAAGTGAACATGGTGTTGGAGTAATGTTTGTCGTAGGTTGTTCTCTAGTTCTTCGTTCATGCTTTGCCTCCTCTTCTCGCTCTCTTTTGCGAACAGGTTAGCCACCACATATGCTAGTCACTGGCTGCAGCTCCACATATTACCTTGCCTTTCCTATAAGCTTAAATAGTCTTGGTCGCGAGGGTGCGAGATTGCTGAGTCCCCGCGGCTCACAGTTTACTTCCAAACGAGATGCAGGGCCCGATGACTCTGTTCCAGATGATGCGCTTGAGCTCAAGTGGGAGTTCGATGAAGACTCACGCCGTTACTATGTGTCTTTCCCTGATGATCAGTAGTGGTGCCCAGTTGGGGCGATCGGGACCGTGTCGCATGTTGGGGTTGATCTTTTATTTTGGTGCCGTAGTCGGACCATGAGTGTATTGGATGATTGTAATGCTATTTATGTACTTGTGTGACATGGCGAGTGTAAGCCAACTATGTACCTTTCCCCTTATTATCTATTTACATGGGTTGTTGTGAAGATTACCTTACTTGCGACATTGCTTTCAATGCGGTTATGCCTCTAAGTCGTGCTTCGACACGTAGGAGATATAGCCGCATCGAGGGCGTTACAAGTTGGTAACCAGAGCCTTCCCCGACCTTAGGAGCCCCACTGCTTGATCGAATTAGCTGACGAGTTGAGTCTAGAAAAATGTTTTGAGTCATTTAGGAATTATATATCAGAGAGTTTAGGAATTCTTTTTACTCCCAGTCCCTTCATCGCTCTGGTAAGGCATCCTGACGTAGAGTTTTGACTCTTCTCTTCTCAAATTTCACTAAAAAAAATTTAGGATCACGCGGGTATCTTGGAATCGTTCCGATCGATTTGTGATGAGAACATTGTTCTTGGTGCCTCCTGTCATTTAGGGGTTGTGGCGGTGTCCCGGGGAGTGAGCTCCGAGGTGTTGTCGTCACAATTTTATCGTTGCAGTTCTGGAATACCTGAGTTTAGTTCGCCGACATCGAAAATCTCTTTTATGCAGTTGTTGGTGAGATAACCTCGACGCCACCCAGTACCGGGGCGGGAGTTTGGGAGTATTGCCATAACTTGTACAACGGATGCTTTTCGAAGGTTGAGGTAGACGATTTCCAAAGTTTTTCTCGGTTATGTGTTGAAGGATGGATACAGTTGGATGTAGGATTTGCTAGATTTAGGTGAGATATTATGCTTCCCCTATATCCCCAACACCTGATTGCATAACCGGAAAGGTTCGGGAGTTTCATAGGTGGGAATTCTTGTAGCTCTAGCTCTTCTTCCACGGATATTTGGTTTGAGATTGGGTGATCCTTACTGAGTATTCGTTCTTGTTCCATACCTTGGTGATTTTATTCCTCTACCTAAATTCTAAGTGGCTTCTCAATTTATGGATGTGTGACCATTTCAGTTGGAATGCATTCGTTCATTTTGTTCGGATGTGAAGACTATATGTTGCAATTTCTACCCGTTGGATTCAGCTTCAATTTTTGTCTATCAGTGTGCTAATGGATGTCAACCTCTTCAGGATGGCTCCTCCAACGCGCACGGCTCCGAATCCTGATCCGCCACCACCACCTCCACCTCCGGAGGCATGGCAAGCTGTGATGTCCGCTACCAATGCAAACACGCAGCTGATCATGCAAATTCTTCAAGAGCGCAACCAAGCAAACCAAGGCAACCAGGGCAATAATCAGAATCACTTTGCTACACTCAACCAGTTCCTTGCTAACCAGCCAAAGACCTTCAGCAATTGCGTTGAGGCAACTGACGCTGATGATTGACTTGTGGACTTGTGCAAGCATTTCGAGTGCAGTAACGTCAGGCCTGAGGACTTTGTCAAGTTCGCTTCCTTCCAACTCAAGGACCAAGCTGCAGAATGGTTTCAGCAGTACAAAGATTCCAGAGGAGGACGTGTGATTACCTAGGATGAATTCCGTCAAGACTTCAAAGCTCATCATATTCCTCAGAGCGTGGTTGAAAGCAAGCGTGAGGAATTCCGCAACCTGAAGCAAGGCTCTATGTCTGTCTATGACTACAACAAGATGTTTCAGAAGCTCGCTCGCTTTGCTAAGTAGGACGTCCCTGACGAGAAGAGCATGATATACCAGTTCACGGGTGGTCTCGGAGAAGAAATCCAGCTAGCTCTTGTTCTCTTTGAGCCCATGAGGTACGACGAGTTTTACAACATGGCATTGAAGCAAGAGGCTGCTCAACTGAAGTGCGATGCTTCCAAGAAGCGAGTTAGAGATGCTACTCCTTATTCCTCTACTCAAGTGGCTAAGCAGTAGAAGTATTGGCTTCCTCCTCCTCCGTTCCGTCAGCCGTATCAGCAGAAGAGCAAAGGTGGCAATGGATCTTCCCACCCACCCAACCCTAGCTTTCAGAACAAGACTTCGTCTCAAACTCCAAGATTGAGTGCTCCGTATCACCGTCCACTTTCAGAGGTCACGTGCAACAAGTGTCAACAGAAGGGTCACTATGCCAACAAATGCTTCAATCAGAGGCGCCTCCCTCCTCCTCCTCCTGTGAGATCGGCAAGTACAGCTGTGGTCAAGCATAACCCCAAGCACGCCAAGGTCAACTTGATGAATGCAGCTCAGGCAGAGGACTCGTCAGATGTCATCATGGGTAACCTTCCTGTTAACGATATTCCAGCTAAAGTCCTTTTTGACACTGGTGCATCGCATTGTTTCATCTCAAGACCGTTGGCATCTAAGCATGAGTTGGCTTTGCAAGTTTTGCCTAGACCGATAGCAGTTGTCTCTCCCGGTAGGCGCATGAGTGCTAACTCCATTGTTCTGGATGTTACTATCACTTTGGGTGACTACAAGTTTCTATCTTCTCCTACGGTTCTTGGTGACTCGGATATTGATCTTATTCTTGGAATGGATTGGCTTTCTAAGCACAAGGCTCAGCTTGATTGTGCTACCAGGCAGATTCAATTGACTCATTCGTCTAAGGATGTAATTGTCTTTGCCGCTCGTGATGATACCATCGGTCTGTTTTCTCTCAATGAGAAGGGTGAACTGGATGCCATCTCGCAAATTCCAGTCGTTTGTGAGTATCAAGACGTCTTTCCAGAAGAGCTTCCAGGAATGCCTCCGCACCGGCCAGTTGAATTCGTCATCGATCTTGAGCCTGGCACAGAACCGGTTTGCAAACGTCCTTACAAGCTTGGACCTGAAGAGTTGAAGGAGCTGAAGAAGCAACTCGATATTCAAGAACGAATGGGTCTAATCCGACCTAGTTCTTCTCCATGGGGTTGTGGATTACTTTTTGTGAAGAAGAAGGACGGAACGGACCGACTTTGTGTTGACTACCGTCCATTGAACAAGAAGACTATCAAGAACAAGTACCCACTTCCCAACATCAATGAGCTGTTCGAACAACTCAGAGGTGCCCAAGTATTCTCCAAGCTTGATCTCCGTATGGGTTATCACCAGATTCGAATCCGTGAGCAAGATATTCCCAAGACGGCTTTCAGAACAAGCTATGGCTCATATGAATACATTGTCATGTCTTTTGGCCTCGTCAACGCTCCTCCGACTTTCTCTCGCATGATGAACTTCATCTTCAACGCCTACACAAATGACTTTGTCTTGGTCTATCTCGATGACATTCTGGTCTTTTCGAAGAACAAGGAAGATCATGCCAAGCACTTGCGTTTGGTGCTCGATAAGCTCAGGGAACATCAGTTCTATGCCAAGTTCTCAAAATGCGAGTTTTGGCTCGATGAGGTTCTATATCTTGGGCATATCATCTCTGCCAAGGGCATAGCGGTGAATCCTGAAAAGGTGTCTGCAATTGTGAATTGGGAACCACCTCAGAACGTGAAGCAACTCTGTAGCTTCCTTGGTCTCGCAAGCTACTGTCGAAGGTTCGTTGAGAACTTTTCAAAGATCGCGAAGCCTCTTTCAAACCTTCTCCAGAAGCACGTCAAGTACGTTTGGTCTCCGGAATGTGACATCGCTTTCAACACTTTGAAAGAGAAATTGGTCACTGCTCCAGTTCTGACTCCTCCTGATGAATCCAAACCATTCGAGGTCTTCTGTGATGCCTCTCTTCAAGGTCTTGGTGCAGTGTTGATGCAAGAGAAGAAAGTTGTGGCTTATACCTCTTGCTAGTTGAAGCCCAACGAGAAGAACTACCCCACTCATGACCTCGAGTTGGCGGCAGTTGTGCATGCTCTTTTGACTTGGAGACATCTCTTATTGGGAAGAAAAGTGGACATCTTCACTGACCACAAGAGTCTCAAGTACATCTTCACTTAGCCTAATCTCAACCTCAGGCAGACTCGTTGGGTCGAAATGATTCAAGAGTATAATCCGAGTATCGAGTATACTCTAGGAAAGGCCAATGTGATTGCTGACGCTTTGAGCAGGAAGGCTTACTGCAACAGTCTGATTCTCAAGCCTTACCAACCCAAGCTTTGTGAAGCTTTCCACAAACTCAATTTGCAAGTTGTTCCTCAAGGATTCCTTGCCAACCTTCAAGTCTCTCCTACTTTGGAAGATCAGATTCGCGAGGCTCAACTTCTTGATGCTATGGTGAAGAAGGTGAAGATTGGGATTGCCAAGAGTCAACCCAAGTACAAGTGCTACCGCCTTGATGACAAGGATACTCTCTTCTTCGAGGATCGTATTGTTGTGCCCAAAGGTGACCTTCATAAAGTTATCATGAATGAGGCGCACAATTCTCTCCTCTCCATCCACCCTGGGAGTACGAAGATGTATCAGGACCTCAAGCAGGCTTATTGGTGGACTCAAATGAAGAGCGATATTGCACAGTTCGTGAATGAGTGTGATGTCTGCAGAAGAGTGAAGGCAGAACACCAAAGACCAGCTGGTATCCTCCAACCTCTTGACATTCCAGAATGGAAGTTTGACCACATTGAGATGGACTTCGTGACTGGGTTTCCACAGCGTGGCAATGATGCTATATTCGTTGTCATCGACAAACTCAGTAAAGTGGCTCACTTTCTGCCTATCAAACAGTCTATCACTGCAGCTCAATTGGCGGAGCTGTATACCTCTCGGATTGTCTCTCTGCACAGTATTCCACAGGTGATCTCTTCAGACCGTGGCAGCATCTTTACCTCCAAGTTTTGGGATTCTTTTCAGAAGGCCATGGGCACCAACATCCGCTTCAGCACAGCTTTCCATCCTCAAACTAGCGGTCAAGTCGAGCGTGTCAATCAGATTCTCGAAGATATGCTCAGGGCTTGCATTATCTCTTTCGGTATGAAATGGGAAGATTGTCTTCCATATGCCGAATTCTCCTACAACAACAGTTTTACAGCAAGTTCGGGCAAGGCCCCATTCGAAATTCTCTATGGCAGGAAGTGCCGTACTCCTCTTAACTGGTCAGAAACCGGTGAACGTCAACTTCTTGGAAATGTCTTGATCACAGAGGCAGAGGAAATGTGCAAAGTCATTCGTGATAACCTCAAAGCAGCGCAATCACGACAGAAGAGTTACTATGATAGTAAGCATCGTGATTTGGCTTTCGAGATCGGAGATCATGTTTACCTCCGCATCTCTCCAATGAAAGGTACTCCTCGCTTCGGTGTCAAAAGGAAGCTTGCGCCTAGATACGTGGGTCCTTTCAAGATCGTCAGCAAGAGAGGCGATCTCACCTATCAACTCGAGCTTCCTTCAAACTTTGCAAATGTGCACGACGTGTTCCATGTCTCTCAGCTCCGCAAGTGCTTCAAGACCCCTGACCGCACCGTCAACTTCGAAAACATTGATCTCCAAGCAGATCTCTCTTGTCGTGAGCACCCCGTTGCTACTCTTGAAGAGACTGAACGCAAGACTCGCAATAAGTCAATCAAATTCCTCAAAGTCAAGTGGTCACACCATTCTGACCGTGAAGCCACCTAGGAACACGAGGATCACCTCCGTTCTGAGTACCCGGCGTTCTTCCAGTCCTAGATCTCCGGACGAGATCCTTTCGTAGTGGTGGAGTGGTGTAACACTCCGGATGTAATTTACCTTATATGTACTCCAACTCTTGTCGTTTCCGGTGCTAAGTTATTTTATTTTATCGGGTTCGGGTTTTTGTCTCCGTGTGTTGTTGCCGTTGTCATGCATCTCATATCATGTCATCATGTGCATTGCATTTGCATACGTGTTCGTCTCATGCATCCGAGCATTTTCCCCGTTGTCCGTTTTGCATTCCGGCGCTCCTATCTTCTCGGTGGTCCTTTCTACCTTCTTTTCGTGTGTGGGGGTTAAACATTTCCGGATTGGACCGAGACTTGCCAAGCGGCCTTGGTTTACTACCGGTAGGCCGCCTGTCAAGTTTCGTACCGTTTGGACTTCGTTTGATACTCCAACGGTTAACCGAGGGACCAAGAAGGCCTCGTGTGTGTTGCAGCCCAACACCTTTCCAATTTGGCCCAAAACCCACCAAAACTCTCTCCATCATCTAGAGCGTTCGATCATGATCGCGTGGCCGAAAACCGCACCTCATTTGGACTCTCCTAGCTATCCCTATGCCTATATATAGATCCTCACCCGAAATTTTTGGCTCTTCTTCCCCAAACCCTAGATCCCCTTCCTCTCCGTGCGCCGGACAACGTCCGGATGCGCCGAACACGTCCGCCCGCTTCGCCCGGACCAACCGCAAGCCGCCACATGGGCAGCCGCGCCCACATCGCCGTCGGCCCGCCCGAGCCCGCGGGAGGCCCCCGCGGCCCAGATCGGCGCGCCGCGCCCGGCTCCTTCCTCCTCCCGCGAGCCCGAGCCGCCGCCGTCCTCTCCCCCAATTCCGGTCACCGCGCCGCCCCGCGCCATC
>NC_041382.1:413415939-413457736 GCF_002162155.2 Triticum dicoccoides
GCTCCTCGCCGCCCCCACCGCCGCAGCCTCGCCGCCGACGTTCGCCGCCCCCGCCGCCTTCCTCCCGCGCTGATGTGCGCCGCGCCAAGTCCGGCCACCGCGCCAAGTCCGGCGAGCTACAGTAACTCCGGCGGCCTCGGTTTTCGTGCGATCTGGATCTGAGATCTAGACTCGGTTGACTTTCTCCCTGAAACCCTCGTTATTTTTGCATTCTTGCTCATGCCGTAACTCCGCATCCGTAACTCTGTTTTGGGCGTGTAGCATATCAAAATGTTCGTCTCAGAGAGAACATCATTTCATCTCATTGCATAATTTTCATTTGAGCTCATCTTGATCCCCGAAATGCTGTTGGAAGAGAGCTATTTGAGTTAATTGTCAGATATACTGCACCAAATAGCTATTTGTCATTTTTGCCATGATTAATGTGTGCATGATATGCTCGTGAGCTCTACATGAGTTTTGTTATATACTTTGCCATATTTACAGAGGTGCTTACCATGTATTTTTTTGATATGTGTGGTGACTAGCACAAGCTAGCAAAGTAGTGCATTCGTTAATGCTGATTTCAGGGACTTAGAATTTCTCTAAGTCCTTGATCTGTTCTTATCAATATGCCATATGTTCATGTTGTTTCCTAGTGATCCGTGCCTCTTTTGAGGATGATCAGTAAGGATGATTTGTTAATATTGTGGTGCCATATCCATCCATATCTTTGTTTGCAATTATAGAGCACCCTAGCTTGAGTCAATCGAGCTCTACTTTTTCTATTTCGTGAATCCTGATAGATTGTTTACTTGTTAGCGATTTTGCCGAGGATATTGTTGTTGATTCGTGCATGCTATGTTGTTGTTCTTGCCATGTATAGCTTCTATAATATGTATTCTTGATGGGTGTATACTTATTTTGTCATGCCATCCTCTGTAGTGAGTGCATCGAGCTCATAAACATGCCTACTCGTTAACATATTTGCATGCTCCAGTTTTTCACTAAGTTTGTAATCTGTTTATGTTTTTGCCATGTTCACATGCTTGCAATTGTATTTTCTGATCCCTTTTGGCTCAAGGTCACTAAGGGACTTTTGTTAAGTGCCTTGAGTAGCTTCATACCATGCCTTGCTTTGCCGTGTTAAGTTCCTGTAGCATACAGTTTTCGTGCTCCAAAGTGTGCTACCTGATCTGAAATTCCAGGCTTGTGTTAATTTCACTAAGTCTAAAACCTGCTTACCATTTGCACTTTTGCCATGCTTGTTTGAACCTGTTAATGGATGAATTGGCCGTAGCTCAGTGTTCATCTTTTGTCAAGCATTATGAGTGGATTCCTGCCATGTATTTTGTTGCCATGTTAGAGTGTTGTAGCATAATTATCTTGATGCATTTAGATGGCTACTTGCTGTTTATCGCAGATCGGTGCCATATTTGTTTTGCTTGCCATTTCCAAACCGTGCATCCGATTCTGTTGATCTTTATATCGATTTCAACCGAAATCACCTCACCTTTCCAGTGGCACTCTTGGATTTCCAAGTGGAGGCCAGGTTCAATTATTCCTTGCCAAATCTTGCATATGCATCACATATCGCATCCCGCATAGCATACCATGTTTGCTTCATGTTGTTTGAGCTTTGCATGTGGTTGATTGTATTCCTTTTGCTCGTTTGTCGTGTTTGGGTAGAGCCGGGAGACGATTTCGTTAACGAGGAGCCCGTTGAGTTTGCTTCCGAGGATCCAGTCAACTCTGACAACTTTGCAGGCAAGATGATCATACCCTCGAAATCACTTCTATCTTTGCTTGCTAGATACTCGCTCTTTTGCTATGCCTATGCTACGATGCCTACCACTTGCTTATCATGCCTCCCAAATTTCCATGTCAAACCTCTAATCCACCATGTCCTAGCAAACCGTTGAATGGCTATGTTACCGCTTTGCTCAGCCCCTCTTATAGCGTTGCTAGTTGCAGGTGAAGATTGGAGATCATTCCTTGTTGGAACACTGTTTATTTATTGGGATATCACTATATTATCTTGTTATCTTAATGCATCTATATACTTGGTAAATGGTGGAAGGCTCGGCCTTTTGCCTAGTGTTTTGTTCCACTCTTGCCGCCCTAGTTTCCGTCATATCGGTGTTATGTTCCCGGATTTCGCGTTCCTTACGCGGTTGGGTGATAATGGGAACCCCTTGACAGTTCGCCTTGAATAAAACTCTTCCAGCAATGCCCAACTTTGGTTTTACCATTCGCCACCTAGCCTCTTTTTCCCTTCGGTTCCGCGGACTCAAGGGTCATCTTTATTTAAACCCCCGGGCCAGTGCTCCTCTGAGTGTTGGTCCAACCTGTCAACTGCCGGTGGCCACCAGGGGAAACTCTGGGCTGACCTACCCGTACCTTGGACAATCCGGTGTGCCCTGAAAACGAGATATGTGCAGCTCCTATCGGGATTTGTCGGCACATTCGGGCGGTGTTGCTGGTTTAGTTTTACCATTGTCGAAGTTGTCTTGTAGAACCGGGATACCGAGTCTGATCGGAATGTCTCGGGAGAAGGTTTATCCTTCGTTGACCGTGAGAGTTTGTGATGGGCTAAGTTGGGACTCCCCTGCAGGGATTTGATCTTTCGAAAGCCGTGCCCGCGGTTATGGGCAGATGGGAATTTGTTAATGTCCGGTTGTAGATAACTTTAACTTTAACTTAATTAAAATGAATCAACCGCGTGTGTAACTGTGATGGTCTCTTCTCGGTGGAGTCCGGGAAGTGAACACGGTGTTGGAGTAATGTTTGTCTTAGGTTGTTCTCTAGTTCTTCGTTCGTGCTTTGCCTCCTCTTCTCACTCTCTTTTGCGAACAGGTTAGCCACCACATATGCTAGTCGCTTGCTGCAGCTCCACATATTACCTTGCCTTTCCTATAAGCTTAAATAGTCTTGGTCACGAGGGTGCGAGATTGTTGAGTCCCCGCGGCTCACAGATTACTTCGAAACCAGATGCAGGGCCTGATGACTCCGTTCCAGATGATGCGCTTGAGCTCAGGTGGGAGTTCGACGAAGACTCACGCTGTTACTATGTGTCTTTCCCTCATGATCAGTAGTGGTGCCCAGTTGGGGCGATCGGGACCATGTCGCATGTTGGGGTTGATCTTTTATTTTGGTGCCGTAGTCGAACCATGAGTGTATTGGATGATTGTAATGCTATTTATGTACTTGTGTGACGTGGCGAGTGTAAGCCAACTATGTACCTTTCCCCTTATTATCTATTTACATGGGTTGTTGTGAAGATTAACTTACTTGTGACATTGCTTTCAATGCGGTTATGCCTCTAAGTCGTGCTTCGACACGTAGGAGATATAGCCGTATCGAGGGCGTTACAAGTTGGTAATCGGAGCCTTCCCCGACCTTAGGAGCCCCACTGCTTGATCGAATTAGCTGACGAGTTGAGTCTAGAAAAATGTTTTGAGTCATTTAGGAATTATATATCGGAGAGTTTTGGAATTCTTTTTACTCCCCAGTCCCTTCATCACTCTGGTAAGGCATCCTGGCGTAGAGTTTTGACTCTTCTCTTCTCAAATTTCACTAAAAAAAATTTAGGATCATGCGGGTATCTTGGAATCGTTCCGATCGATTTGTGACGAAAACTTTGTTCTTGGTGCCTCCTGTCATTTAGGGGTTGTGGCAGTGTCCTGGGGAGTGAGCTCCGAGGTGTTGTCGTCACAATTTTATCGTTGCAGTTCTGGAATACCTGAGTTTAGTTCACCGACATCGAAAATCTCTTTTATGCAGTTGTTGGTGAGATAACCTCGACGCCACCCAGTACTGGGGCGGGAGTTCGGGAGTATTGCCATAACTTGTATAACGGATGCTTTTCGAAGGTTGAGGTAGACGATTTCCGAAGTTTTTCTCGGTTGTGTGTTGAAGGATGGATACAGTTGGATGTAGGATTTGCTAGATTTGGGTGAGATGTTATGCTTCCCCTGTATCCCCAACACCTGATTGCATAACCGGAAAGGTTCGGGAGTTTCATAGGTGGGAATTCTTGTAGCTCTAGCTCTTCGTCCACGGATATTTGATTTGACATTGGGTGATCCTTACCGACTATTCGTTCTTGTTCCGTACCTTGTTGATTTTATTCCTCTACCTAAATTCTAAGTGGCTTCTCAATTTATGTATGTGTGACCATTTCAATTGGAATGCATTCGTTCATTTTGTTCGGATGTGAAGACTATATGTTGCAATTTCTACCCGTTGGATTCAGCTTCAATTTTTGTCTATCAGTGTGCTAATGGATGTCAACCTCTTCAGGATGGCTCCTCCAACGCGCATGACTCCGAGTCCTGATCCGCCACCACCACCTCCACCTCCGGAGGCATGGCAAGCTGTGATGGCCACTACCAATGCAAACACGCAGCTGATCATGCAAATTCTTCAAGAGCGCAACCAAGCGAACCAAGGCAACCAAGGCAATAATCAGAATCACTTTGCTACACTCAACCAGTTCCTTGCTAACCAGCCAAAGACCTTCAGCAATTGCGTTGAGGCAAACTGACGCTGATGATTGGCTTGTGGACTTGTGCAAGCATTTCGAGTGCAGTAATGTCAGGCCTGAGGACTTTGTCAAGTTCGCTTCCTTCCAACTCAAGGACCAAGCTGCAGAATGGTTTCAGCAGTACAAAGATTCTAGAGGAGGCTGTGTGATTACCTGGGATGAATTCCGTCAAGACTTCAAAGCTCATCATATTCCTCAGAGCGTGGTTGAAAGCAAGCGTGAGGAATTCCGCAACCTGAAGCAAGGCTCTATGTCTGTCTATGACTACAACAAGATGTTTCAGAAGCTCGCCCGCTTTGCTAAGCAGGACGTCCCTGACGAGAAGAGCATGATATACCAGTTCAGGGGTGGTCTCAGAGAAGAAATCCAGCTAGCTCTTGTTCTCTTTGAGCTCATGAGGTACGACGAGTTTTACAACATGGCATTGAAGCAAGAGGCTGCTCAACTGAAGTGCAATGCTTCCAAGAAGCGAGTTAGAGATGCTACTCCTTCTTCCTCTATTCAAGTGGCTAAGCAGCAGAAGTATTGGCTTCCTCCTCCTCCGTTCCGTCAGCCGTATCAGCAGAAGAGCAAAGGTGGCAGTGGATCTTCCCACCCACCCAACCCTAGCTTTCAGAACAAGACTTCGTCTCAAACTCCAAGATCGAGTGCTCCGTATCACCGTCCGCTTTCAGAGGTCACGTGCAACAAGTGTCAACAGAAGGGTCACTATGCCAACAAATGCTTCAATCAGAGGCGCCTCCCTCCTCCTCCTCCTGTGAGATCGGCAAGTACAGCTGTGGTCAAGCATAACCCCAAGCACGCCAAGGTCAACTTGATGAATGCAGCTCAGGCAGAGGACTCGTCAGATGTCATCATGGGTAACCTTCCTGTTAACGATATTCCAGTGAAAGTCCTTTTTGACACTGGTGCATCGCATTGTTTCATCTCAAGACCGTTTGCATCTAAGCATGAGTTGGCTTTGCAAGTTTTGCCTAGACCGATAGCAGTTATCTCTCCCGGTAGGCGCTTGAGTGCTAACTCCATTGTCCCAGATGTTACTATCACTTTGGGTGACTACAAGTTTCTGTCTTCTCCTACGGTTCTTGGTGACTCGGATATTGATCTTATTCTCGGAATGGATTGGCTTTCTAAGCACAAGGCTCGGCTTGATTGTGCTGCCAGGAAGATTCAATTGACTCATTCGTCTGAGGATGTAATTGTCTTTGCCACTCGTGATGATACCATCCGTCTGTTTTCTCTCAATGAGAAGGGTGAACTGGATGCCATCTCGCAAATTCCAGTCGTTTGTGAGTATCAAGACGTCTTTCCAGAAGAGCTTCCAGGAATGCCTCCGCACCGGCCAGTTGAATTCGTCATCGATCTTGAGCCTGGCACAGAACCGGTTTGCAAACGTCCTTACAAGCTTGGACCTGAAGAGTTGAAGGAGCTGAAGAAGCAACTCGATATTCAAGAATGAATGGGTCTAATCCGACCTAGTTCTTCTCCATGGGGTTGTGGAGTACTTTTTGTGAAGAAGAAGGATGGAACGGATCGACTTTGTGTTGACTACCGTCCATTGAACAAGAAGACTATCAAGAACAAGTACCCACTTCCCAACATCAATGAGTTGTTCGAACAACTCAAAGGTGCCCAAGTATTCTCCAAGCTTGATCTCCGTATGGGTTATCACCAGATTCGAATCCGTGAGCAAGATATTACCAAGACGGCTTTCAGAACAAGCTATGGTTCATATGAATACACTGTCATGTCTTTTGGCCTCGTCAACGCTCCTCCGACTTTCTCTCGCATGATGAAATTCATCTTCAACGCCTACACAAATGACTTTGTCTTTGTCTATCTCGGTGACATTCTGGTCTTTTCGAAGAACAAGGAAGATCATGCCAAGCACTTGCGTTTGGTGCTCGATAAGCTCAGGGAACATCAGTTCTACGCCAAGTTCTCAAAGTGTGAGTTTTGGCTCGATGAGGTTCTATATCTTGGGCATATCATCTCTGCCAAGGGAATAGCGGTGAATCCTGAGAAGGTGTCTGCAATTGTGAATTGGGAACCACCTCAGAACGTGAAGCAACTCCGTAGCTTCCTTGGTCTCGCAAGCTACTGTCGAAGGTTCGTTGAGAACTTTTCAAAGATCGCGAAGCCTCTTTCAAACCTTCTCCAGAAGCACGTCAAGTACGTTTGGTCTCCGGAATGTGACATCGCTTTCAACACTTTGAAAGAGAAATTGGTCACTGCTCCAGTTCTGACTCCTCCTGATGAATCCAAACCGTTCGAGGTCTTCTGCGATGCCTGTCTTCAAGGTCTTGGTACAGTGTTGATGCAAGAGAAGAAAGTTGTGGCTTATACCTCTCGCTAGTTGAAGCCCAACGAGAAGAACTACCCCACTCATGACCTCGAGTTGGCGGCAGTTGTGCATTCTCTTTTGACTTGGAGACATCTCTTATTGGGAAGAAAAGTGGACATCTTCACTGACCACAAGAGTCTCAAGTACATCTTCACTCAGCCTAATCTCAACCTCAGGCAGACTCGTTGGGTCGAAATGATTCAAGAGTATAATCCGAGTATCGAGTATACTCCAGGAAAGGCCAATGTGATTGCTGACGGCAACAGTCTGATTCTCAAGCCTTACCAACCCGAGCTTTGTGAAGCTTTCCGCAAACTCAATCTGCAAGTTGTTCCTCAAGGTTTCCTCGCCAACCTTCAAGTCTCTCCTACTTTGGAAGACCAGATTCGCGAGGCTCAACTTCTTGATGCTATGGTGAAGAAGGTGAAGATTGGGATTGCCAAGAGTCAACCCAAGTACAAGTGTTACCGCCTTGATGACAAGGACACTCTCTTCTTCGAGGATCGTATTGTTGTGCCCAAAGGTGACCTTCGTAAAGTTATCATGAATGAGGCGCACAATTCTCTCCTCTCCATCCACCCTGGGAGTATGAAGATGTATCAGGACCTCAAGCAGGCTTATTGGTGGACTCGAATGAAGCGCGAGATTGCTCAGTTCGTGAATGAGTGTGATGTCTGCAGAAGAGTGAAGGCAGAACACCAAAGACCAGCTCGTCTCCTCCAACCTCTTGCCATTCCAGAATGGAAGTTTGACCACATTGAGATGGACTTCGTGACTGGGTTTCCAAAGTCCAAGCGTGGCAATGATGCTATATTCGTTGTCATCGACAAACTCACTAAAGTGGCTCACTTTCTGCCTATCAAAGAGTCTATCACTGCAGCTCAATTGGCGGAGCTGTATACCTCTCGGATTGTCTCTCTGCACGATATTCCACAGGTGATCTCTTCAGACCGTGGCAGCATCTTTACCTCCAAGTTTTGGGATTCTTTTCAGAAGGCCATGGCACCAACATCCGCTTCAGCACAACTTTCCATCCTCAAACTAGCGGTCAAGTCGAGCGTGTCAATCAGATTCTCAATGATATGCTCAGGGCTTGCGTTATCTCTTTCGGTATGAAGTGGGAAGATTGTCTTCCATATGCCGAATTCTCCTAAAACTACAGTTTTCAAGCAAGTCCGGGCAAGGCCCCATTCGAAATTCTCTATGGCAGGAAGTGCCGTACTCCTCTTAACTGGTCAGAAACCGGTGAACGCCAACTTCTTGGAAATGTCTTGATCACAGAGGCAGAGGAAATGTGCAAAGTCATTCGTGATAACCTCAAAGCAGCGCAATCGCGACAGAAGAGCTACTATGAAAGTAAGCATCGTGATTTGGCTTTCGAGATCAGAGATCATGTTTACCTCCGCGTCTCTCCAATGAAAGGTACTCGTTGCTTCGGTGTCAAAGGGAATCTTGCCCCTAGATACGTGGGTCCTTTCAAGATCGTCAGCAAGAGAGGCGATCTCGCCTATCAACTCGAGCTTCCTTCAAACTTTGCAAATGTGCACGACGTGTTCCATGTCTCTCGGCTCCGCAAGTGCTTCAAGACCCCTGACCGCACTGTCAACTTCGAAGACATTGATCTCCAAGCAGATCTCTCTTATCGTGAGCACCCCGTTGCTATTCTTGAAGAGACTGAACGCAAGACTCGCAATAAGTCAATCAAATTCCTCAAAGTCAAGTGGTCACACCATTCCGACCGTGAAGCCACCTGGGAACACGAGGATCACCTCCGTTCTGAGTACCCGGCGTTCTTCCAGTCCTAGATCTCGGGACGAGATCCTTTCGTAGTGGTGGAGTGTTGTAACACCCCGGATGTAATTTACCTTATATGTACTCCAACTCTTGCCGTTTCCGATGCTAAGTTATTTTATTTTATCGGGTTCGGGTTTTTGTCTCCATGTGCTGTTGCCGTTGTCATGCATCTCATATCATGTCATCATGTGCATTGCATTTGCATACGTGTTCGTCTCATGCATCCGAGCATTTTCCCCGTTGTCCGTTTTGCATTCCGGCGCACCTATCTCCTCCGGTGGTCCTTCTACCTTATTTTCGTGTGTGGGGGTTAAACATTTCCGGATTGGACAGAGACTTGCCAAGCGGCCTTGGTTTACTACCGGTAGACCACCTGTCAAGTTTCGTACCGTTTGGACTTTGTTTGATACTCCAACGGTTAACTGAGGGACCGAGAAGGCCTCGTGTGTGTTGCAGCCCAACACCCTTCCAATTTGGCCCAAAACCCACCAAAACTCTCTCCATCATCTAGAGCGTTCGATCACGATTGCGTGGCCGAAAACCGCACCTCATTTGGACTCTCCTAGCTCCCCCTATGCCTATATATAGATCCTCTCCCGAAATTTTCGGGTCTTCTTCCCCAAACCCTAGATCCCCTTCCTCTCCGCGCGCCGGACAAAGTCCGGACGCGCCAGACACGTCCGCCTGCTTTGCCCGGACCAACCGCGAGCAGCCACGTGGGCAGCCGCGCCCACATCGTCGTCGGCCCGCCCGAGCCCGCGGGAGGCCCCCGTGGCCCAGATCGGCGCGCCGCGCCCGACTCCTTCACCCTCCCGCGAGCCCGAGCCGCCGCCGTCCTCTCCTTCAAGTCTGGTCACCGCGCCGCCCCGCGCCATCGCTAGCGGCCGCCGCGCTCCTCGCCGGCAGGAGCCGCACCTCGCCGCCCCCACCGTCGCAGCCTCGCCGCCGACGTCCGCCGCCCCCGCCGCCTTCCTCCCGCGCCGGCGTGCGCCGCGCCAAGTCCGACCACTCCTTCAAGTCCGGCGAGCTACAGTAACTCCAGCGGCCTCGGTTTTTGTGCGATCTGGATCTGAGATCTAGACTCGGTTGACTTTCTCCCTGAAACCCTAGTTATTTTTGCATTCTTGCTCCTGCCATAACTCCGCATCCGTAACTCCGTTTTGGCGTGTAGCATATCAAAATGTTCACCTCAGAGAGCACATCATTTCATCTCATTGCAAAATTTTCATTTGAGCTCATCTTGATGCCCAAAATGCTATTGAAAGAGAGCTATTTGAGTTAATTGTCAGATCTGCTGCACCAAATAGCTATTTGTCATTTTTGCCATGATTAATGTGTGCATGATATGCTCCTGAGCTCTACATGAGTTTTTTTTATATACTTTGCCATCTTTACAGAGGTGCTTACTATGTATTTTTGTGATATGTGTGGTGACTAGCACAAGCTTGCAAAGTAGTGCATTCGTTAATGCTGATTTCAGGGACTTAGAATTTCTCTAAGTCCTTGATCTGTTCTTATCAATATGCCATATGTCCATGTTGTTTCCTAGTGATCTGTGCCTCTTTTGAGGATGATCAGTAAGGATGATTTGTTAATATTGTGATGCTATATCCATACATATCTTTGTTTGCAATTATAGAGCACCCTAGCTTGAGTCAATCGAGCTCTACTTTTGCTATTTCGTGAATCCTGACAGATTGTTTACTTGTTAGCGATTTTGCCGAGGATGTTGTTGTTGATCCGTGCATGCTATGTTGTTGTTCTTGCCATGTGTAGCTTCTATAATATGTATTCTTGATGGGTGTATACTTATTTTGTCATGCCATGCTCTGTAGTGAGTGCATCGAGCTCGTAAACATGCCTACTCGTTAACATATTTGCATGCTCCAGTTTTTCACTAAGTCTGTAATCTGTTTATGTCTTTGCCATGTTCACATGCTTGCAATTGTATTTTCTGATCCCTTTTGGCTCAAGGTCACTAAGGGACTTTTGTTAAGTGCTTTGAGTAGCTTCATACCATGCCTTGCTTTGCCATGTTAAGTTCCTGTAGCATACAGTTTTCGTGCTCCAGAGTGTGCTACCTGATCTGAAATTCCAGGCTTGTGCTAATTTCACTAAGTCTGAAACCTGTTTACCATTTGCACTTTTGCCATGCTTGTTTGAACCTGTTAATGGATGAATTGGCCGTAGCTCAGTATTCATCTTTTGTCAAGCATTATGAGTGGATCCCTGCCATGTATTTTGTCGCTATGTTTGAGTGTTGTAGCATAATTATCTTGATGCATTTAGATGGTTACTTGCTGTTTATCGCAGACGGGTGCCATATTTATTTTGCTTGCCATTTCCAAACCGTGCATCCGATTCCGGTGATCTTTATATCGATTTCAACCGAAATCACCTCACCTTTCCAGTGGCACTCTTGGATTTCCAAGTGGAGGCCAGGTTCAATCATTCCTTGGCAAATCTTGCATATGCATCACATATCGCATCCCGCATAGCATACCATGTTTGCATCATGTTGTTTGAGCTTGGCACGTGGTTGATTGTATTCTTTTTGCTCGTTTGTCTTGTTTGGGTAGAGCCGGGAGATGAGTTCATTAACGAGGAGCCCGTTGAGTTTGCTTCCGAGGATCCAGTCAACTCTGACAATTTTGCAGGCAAGATGATCATACCCTCGAAATCACTTCTATCTTTGCTTGCTAGATGCTCGCTCTTTTGCTATGTGTATGCTACGATGCCTACCACTTGCTTATCATGCCTCCCAAATTGTCATGTCAAACCTCTAACCCAGCATGTCCTAGCAAACCGTTGAATGGCTATGTTACCGCTTTGCTCCGCCCCTCTTAGAGCGTTGCTAGTTGCAGGTGAAGATTGGAGATCATTCCTTGTTGGAACATTGTTTATTTGTTGGGATATCACTATATTATCTTGTTATATTAATGCATCTATATACTTGGTAAATGGTGGAAGGCTCGGCCTTTTGCCTAGTGTTTTGTTCCACTCTTGCCGCCCTAGTTTCTGTCATATCAGTGTTATGTTCTCGGATTTTGCGTTCCTTACGCGGTTGGGTGATAATGGGAACCCCTTGACAGTTCGCCTTGAATAAAACTCTTCCAGCAATGCCCAACTTTGGTTTTACCATTCGCCACCTAGCCTCTTTTTCCCTTGGGTTCCACGGACTCAAGGGTCATCTTTATTTAAACCCCTGGGCCAGTGCTCCTCTGAGTGTTGGTCCAACCTGTCAGCTACCGGTGGCCACCATGGGCAACTCTGGGCTGGCCTACCCGTACCTTGGACAATCCGGTGTGCCCTGAGAACGAGATATGTGCAGCTCCTATCGGGATTTGTCGGCATATTCGGGCGGTGTTGCTGGTTTAGTTTTACCATTGTCGAAGTTGTCTTGTAGAACCGGGATACCGAGTCTGATCGAAATGTCTCGGGAGAAGGTTTATCCTTCGTTGACCGTGAGAGCTTGTGATGGGCTAAGTTGGGACTCCCCTGCAGGGATTTGAACTTTCGAAAGCCGTGCCCGCGGTTATGGGCAGATGGGAATTTGTTAATGTCCGGTTGTAGATAACTTGAACTTTAACTTAATTAAAATGAATCATCCGCGTGTGTAACCGTGATGGTCTCTTCTCGGCGGAGTCCGGGAAGTGAACACGGTGTTGGAGTAATGTTTGTCGTAGGTTGTTCTCTAGTTCTTCGTTCGTGCTTTGCCTCCTCTTCTCGCTCTCTTTTGTGAACAGGTTAGCCACCACATATGCTAGTCGCTTGCTGCAGCTCCACATATTACCTTGCCTTTCCTATAAGCTTAAATAGTCTTGGTCGCGAGGGTGCGAGATTGCTGAGTCCCCGCGGCTCACAGATTACTTCCAAACCAGATGCAGGGCCCGATGACTCCGTTCCAGATGATGCGCTTGAGCTCAAGTGGGAGTTCGACAAAGACTCACGCCGTTACTATGTGTCTTTCCCTGATGATCAGTAGTGGTGCCCAGTTGGGGCGATCGGGACCGTGTCGCATGTTGGGGTTGATCTTTTATTTTGGTGTCGTAGTCGGACCATGAGTGTATTGGATGATTGTAATGTTATTTATGTACTTGTGTGATGTGGCGAGTGTAAGCCAACTATGTACCTTTCCCCTTATTATCTATTTACATGGGTTGTTGTGAAGATTACCTTACTTGCGACATTGCTTTCAATGTGGTTATGCCTCTAAGTCGTGCTTCGACACGTAGGAGATATAGCTGCAACGAGGGCGTTACAGAGCACCCCAAGCAATTTGCGAAAGGCTGCCACTAGAGCAAGCAAGAAGAAAACTTCAGAGTCTGAGGATGAAGACTATGTGGCCACTGAGGATGAGGCCACATCAAAGAAGAAAGTGGTTAAGAAGGAGTACAGCTCAGCTGCAGTTAAGCCAGGAATGAAGATCAAAAGGCCAGCAGGAAGACAATCAATGTCTAAGGCCAGAGCATCCTCTCAAGCATCTTTGGAATCTCAACCCAAAGAGCCTGTTGCAGAAGGAAAGAAAAGGAAGGAAAGGGTCAAGAAGATCATGGCCAGAGTGATTGGAAAGGCTTCCATGATGGAAGAAGAAGAGGAAGAAGAGGTTGCTGCACCAGCACCCAAGGCACAGAAGCTTATGGGTGATGCTATCAGGACAGGGGCTGCATCATCAAAGCCCAAAGAAGCACCCAAAGCTGCCTCCAAGCCCAAGACTGCACCAAAGAGAAGTACCAGAAACATACCAGCTGCTGAGAAGAACAAGGCCCCAGTGCCTGAGACTGTTGCTGAAGAAGAAGATGAAGAGCATGTTCTGAGAAAATTGAAGCCAAAAATTCCAGACCACAATGATGCTCATCCTGTGGCTGAGAACATGAAGATCAGGAGAGACTCAGGACTGAGGAAATGGAGAGAGACAGATCCATATGCTACAAGAAGAAGAACTATTGTTGATTATAGGTTCCACACAAAGGAACAGCAGGATTTCTATGAGACAGTGCTGCTGGACAAGAAGCCTATAGTGTGTGATATGAGGTGGGTCAACTGGACCTACATGAAGGAAAATGAGGAACACTATCCTGGTGTGTTTAACAGCTTCCGTGCTTGTGGAGTTGTAGACTTTGTTGGGCAGAAGCTCACAAAGTGGAATGAGGAGCTCATAATGCAATTCTACTCCACAGCACACTTCTATCCAGATGGCAGGATAGTATGGATGTCTGAAGGTACAAGGTACCAATCAACTATTGAGGAATGGGCCAATCTGATCAATGCCCCAAAGAAAAGTGAAGATGACTTGGATGTTTATGCCAAGAAAAAGATGGACCACAATTCTATGTCACAGATTTACAAGGAGATTCCTGAAGATGCTCTTGAGACTTTCAAGTTTGGGTCAGTCCATTTTCTTCTGTCAGGACTGCCAACGATCAACTGGATCCTAAGGCACACTCTTTTGCCAAGTCAGGTGACCACAACATGATCAGAGGGCATGCAATTAACTTGCTACATATATTTGATGTGCCATAGAAGTTCAAGGTCATGAGCCTTATAGTTGAGACTATCAAGAGGACAGCAGCTGACCAGAAAAGAAGTTGTGGATATGCCCCACAGATCCAGGAGTTGATAAACTCAAAGATGGGCAAAGGCACATACTTGTTGGATAAGGAACACTTGCCTATCTATCCTGACTTCGAGGACAACCAAGTTGTGATGAATGAAGATGAACCCTCCTTAGTGCAAGCACAAGCAAAGAAGGAGAAGGCAAAGATGGAGAAGGTTGCCAAGATGCCAACTCAAGAGGAGGCATCTGAGTACTTTTTGAAAAGCAAGCAGGAACAACTTGGTTACTTGATAGCATCATCTCTGAGGATTGAGAAGGGGTTGGCCACCCTAACTCAAAACCAGGAGAGCCTGGAAAGAATCGTGGAACAAAAATTCTATGATTTAGATGTCAAAGTAACTGAGATTTAGTCTGTTGTGGAGCAGCTACAGGATGACATGCAGGAAAGGAAGGGCAAGACAACCACTGATGCATTTGCCAGAGTGCCTCGAGCTCAGAGATCTGCTGTAGGGCCTGTACCAGACACTAGAGCCACTTCATCTGCACCAGCTACAGCTTCAGTGCCACCAGCTCCAGCACCTACCCCATCAGCTCCATCTACTTCGACTGAAGCCTTCGTCCTTGGCGTTCTCCGGACACCACCACCTGAAGACCAAGCCTGAGAGACGTTCTAGTGCTATGCATTTTCTATGAACTTTTTGGTAACTTGTTGCCAAAGGGGAGAAAAATGTATAGATCATAGGCTTCGAGAGAGAGCGTTGCTTTTTATTCTCTCTTGCTTTGGTGGTTGAACCTTGTTTGTCTTTTGATTGCTTGAGATACTATGTCATTATCTGTGAGACATTGATGATCATGTGGTTGATCATAAGCTACACTTATGCTTGTTAGATGATATTATCTTACTTATCCTTATATGATCATTCACTTTGCTTGGTGATGAGTGCATGTATTTAATTCTTATCATTTTGAGCGCTCCACCAAGATGTATGTGACATGGAAGAGTAACCCATGATCCTAACTCATTGTGCATTTGTAGTCCAAAGCAAATCTTAAGATATGCACAAATTTAGGGGGAGCTCTTGCTTTTCACATACTTCTCAAAGCGACAATATCTTTCACTCTTATTATCATTTGTCGAAGCTTTGATCTATATGTTGTCATCAATTACCAAAAAGAGGGAGATTGAAAGTCCAACTATCCCTGGGTGGTTTTGGTAATTCCTAACAACATATAGCTCATTGAGCTAACATTATTCCAAGATTAATATCTCAGGAAAAGCTCAATGAATGGCATGGCATGGATGAGGAAAGTGGATCCCTCAAAATTCTAAGTACAAAAAGTTTGGCTCAAGCTTCAAGATCAAGACTCTACATTTTATATTTTAGTGATCCAAGATCACATTGAGTCTATAGGAAAAGCCAATACTATCAAGGAGGGATGAGGTGTTGCTTCATGGCTTGCTTGCTCAAAGTGCTTAGTGATATGCTCCAAAACCCTCAACTACCTTCCCACATCCACATATGACCTAAACCAAAAGTCAAACTCGGCCCCACCGATTCTATATATCCGGCGCCACCAAGTTTCAAATGTCATAGCCACTGCCACAAACCCTAGCAATTCGGTTTCACCGATAGGGATCTCGGTCTCACCGAGATGGGATTGTAATCTCTCTGTTTCCCTTCGTAACATTTCGGTCTTACCGAGATGAGCGATCGGTCCCACCGAGATTGCAATGTAAACTCTCTGTTTCCCTTTTGTAACATTTCGGTCTCACCGAGATGAGCGAATTGGTCCCACCGAGTTTACCTGACCAACTCTCTGGTTAGCTTATTACCAAAATCGGTCCCACCGAGTTTGTGTAATCAGTCACACCGAGATTACGATATGCCCTAACCCTAACCATATCGGTCCTACCGAGTTGCATCTCAGTCCCACCGAAAATCCTAACGGTCACTAGGTTTGCTGAATCGGTCCGACCGAGTTTAACCATTCGGTCCCACCGAGTTTGGCAAATTGTGTGTAACGGTTAGATTCCATGTGGAGGCTATATATACCCCTCCACCCACTCTTCATTCATGGAGAAAGCCATCAGAACATACCTACACTTCCAATACACATTTTCTGAGAGAGAACCACCTACACTTGTGTTGAGGTCAAGATATTCCATTCCTACCATATGAATCTTGATCTCTAGCCTTCCCCAAGTTGCTTTCCACTCAAATCTTTTTTCCACCAAATTCAAATCCTCTGAGAGAGAGTTGAGTGTTGGGGATACTATCATTTGAAGCACAAGAGCAAGGAGTTCATCATCAACACACCATTTGTTACTTCTTGGAGAGTGGTGTCTCCTAGATTGGCTAGGTGTCACTTGGGAGCCTCCGACAAGATTGTGGAGTTGAACCAAGGAGTTTGTAAGGGCAAGGAGATCGCCTACTTCGTGAAGATCTACCGCTAGTGAGGCAAGTCCTTCGTGGGCGACGGCCATGATGGAATAGACAAGGTTGCTTCTTCATGGACCCTTCATGGGTGGAGCCCTCCGTGGACTCGCGCAACCGTTACCCTCCGTGGGTTGAAGTCTCCATCAACGTGGATGTACGATAGCACCACCTATCGGAACCACGACAAAAACATCCGTGTCTCCAATTGCATTTGAATCCTCCAAACCCTTCCCTTTACATTCTTGCAAGTTGCATGCTTTACTTTCCGCTGCTCATATACTCTTTTGCATGCTTGCTTGAATTGTGTGGAGATTGCTTGACTTGTGCTAAGATAGCTAAAATCTACCAAGAACTAAAATTGGGAAAAGGCTAGATTTTTATTTGGTCAAGTAGTCTAATCACCCCCCCCCCTCTAGACATACTTTCGATCCTACAGTACTAAAATAACACGGAGCTATTCTTTCTGATCGATCTAACCAAGAGTTCGTACTAAAATAACACCAAAGCAAATTTAGATTCATAATATTCAATCCAACACAAAGAACTTCAAACAGTGCCCCAAGATTTCTACCGGAGAAACAAAGACAAGAACGTGCATCAACCCCTATGCATAGGTTACCCCAATGTCACCTCGGGAATCGGCGAGTTGAGTTTCAAAACATATATCAAGTGAATCAATACGATACCCCATTGTCACCACGAGTATCCAATTGCAAGACATATATCATGTTAGGGAACGTAGTAATTTCAAAAAAATTCCTACGCACATGCAAGATCATGGTGATGCATAGCAACGAGAGGGGAGAGTGTTGTCTACGTACCCTCGTAGACCGTTCGCGGAAGCATTATATCAACGCGGTTGATGTAGTCGTACGTCTTCACGATCCGGCCGATCCAAGTACCGAAAGCACGGCACCTCCGAGTTCTGCACACGTTCGGCTCGGTGACGTCCTCGCCTTCTTGATCCAGCAACGGGGCGAAGTAGTAGATGAGTTCCGGCAGCACGACAGCCTGGTGATGGTGTTGGTGAAGAACAATCTCCGCAGGGCTTCGCCTAAGCACTACGAAAACTAGGACGGAGGATAAACTAGAGGGGACGGGGTTGCCGGCACACGGCTGGGTGTTTCTTGATGTGTCTTGGGTGCTAGCCCTACCCCTCTATTTATATGTTGAGTCTTGGGGTCGAAACTTGGAGTAAAAGCCTCCACAAAGTTGGTTTCACCCGAAAGGCAAGAGTCCTTCTCGGACTCCAGGGCCAGACGCCAGGGTTCCCAGCGTCTGGACCCAGACGCCAGGGACCCTGGCGTCTGGCCCCTGGACTCCGCAAAACTTCCTTTTGTGCTTTCCAAAAACCTTGTGGGCTTTCCCCTTTGGCCCAAATAAAGTGTTCTCGTACCCAAACATTTCGGGAAACATCCGGAACCCCTTCCGGTGAATTCCGGAACCCTTCTGATGACCAAACACTATAATCCCATATATCAAACTTTATCTCCGGACCATTCCGGAGTTCCTCGTCATGTCTGTGATCTCATCCCGGACTCCGAACAACATTCGGTCACCAACATACATAACTCATATAGTACTATATCGTCAACGAACGTTAAGCGTGCGGACCCTACGGGTTCGAGAACTATGTAGACATGATCGAGACACCTCTCTGGTCAATAACCAATAGCAGGACCTGGATGCCCATATTGGCTCCTACATATTCTACGAAGATCTTTATCGGTCAGACCACATAACAACATACGTTGTTCCCTTTGTCATCGGTATGTTACTTGACCGAGATTCGATCATCGGTATATCAATACCTAGTTCAATCTCGTTACCGGCAAGTCTCTTTACTCGTTCCATAATACATCATCCCACAACTAACTCATTAGTTGCAATGCTTGCAAGGCTTATAGTGATGTGCATTACCGAGTGGGCCCAGAGATACCTCTCCGACAATCGGAGTGACAAATCCTAATCTCGAAATACGCCAACCCAACAAGTACCTTCGGAGACACCTGTAGAGAACCTTTATAATCACCCAGTTACGTTGTGACGTTTGGTGGCACACAAAGTGTTCCTCCGGTAAACGGGAGTTGCATAATCTCATAGTCATAGGAACATGTATAAGTCATGAAGAAAGCAATAGCAACAAACTAAATGATCAAGTGCTAAGCTAACGGAATGGGTCAAGTCAATCACATCATTCTCCTAATGATGTGATCCCGTTAATCAAATGACAACTCATGTTTATGGTTAGGAAACATAACCATCTTTGATCAACGAGCTAGTCAAGTAGAGGCATACTAGTGACACTCTATTTGTCTATGTATTCACACATGTATTATGTTTCCGGTTAATACAATTCTAGCATGAATAATAAACATTTATCATGATATAAGGAAATAAATAATAACTTTATTATTGCCTCTAGGGCATATTTCCTTCATATCAAGTGTTCTCAAATCCATAAAAGTATTCAATCTGATAACAATGAAATCTCAAAGGAAAAAACTCAATTCATCACAACAATATAGAGAGGGAAATACACCATATGATCCGACTATATTAACAAAGCCCGCGATACATCAAGATCATGACATCTCAAGAACACGAGAGAGATAGAGATTAAACACATAGCTACAGGTACAAACCCTCAGCCCCGAGGGTGGACTACTCCCTCCTCATCATGTTGGCCGTCGGGATGATGAAGATGACCACCGGTGATGATTTTCCCCCTCCGGCAGAGTGCCGGAATGGGTCTAGATTGGTTTTCGGTGGCTACAGAGCCTTGCGGCGCCGGAACTTCTGATCTAGGTTAACCCCGAGAGTTTTCGGAATATTCAAATTTATAGGGTAAAGAGGGGGTGCGGGATGCCACCGAGGTGGGCACAACCCACCTGGGCGCGCCTGGGCCCCCAGGCACACCCTGGTGGATTGTGCCCCCCTTGGGGCACCCCCAGGTGCTGCTCTGGCCCATCCTGGGTGTTCTGGTCTATAAAAAATTCTCTAAAAAGTTTCCCGGTGTTTGGACTCCGTTTGATATTGATTTCCTGTGATGTAAAAAACAAGCAAAAAACAGCAACGGGCACTAGGCGTTGGGTCAATAGGTTAGTTCCAAAATATATATAAAGTTGCTATAAAATGATTGTAAAACACCCAAGAATGATAACATAACAGCATGAATACTTCATAAATTATAGATATGTTTGAGACGTATCATGTACCATCTGGCAGCCTCACAGGAGCATCTCTCCAGGACGATCGACGGTGCTCGGTACGAGCGCTTGTACTCGTACCGTTGCTCGTACCCAAAGTTGGAACCGACTAATAAAAAATACACTTTTCCAGGATGGCGTGCGCTCGTACCGAAGGACAACACTGGCGATGAATTTATAGACCGTAAAATGGCATAGGGTACGACCACTCCCGGTCATACAACCACTCGTAACAGGGCAAAAATACTCCCATTTTGCTTATATTCGACGTCTGAGATTGACAGAGTACTTTCTAACCGATCATTTGCCTTCTACTTTTTGTTATTTACCTTCAAAGCTCCTTTACCAATAATTCTTCATAGCAACATATGTTGCTTTTTTGTGTGTTACTTTTGCAAAAATCTGGACTTTATATGGTGACATGTACGATATAGTGCCAACCGTATAAAAGATCCGCACAAGCCAGGTGGTTGCTTCAATTCGATGAACCTCAACCACCGGTTCTTCAATTCCATGTTATTTTATTAATTGTTGGCTATGTGTCGGTCGGCTAGTAAGCAGTTATTTGATATGCGTTATCTATTTATGTGTGTCCTTTTCATGTTATTATTTATGCTTACGGTAATTTAGTGACTGGAGATGTCCGATCCATCGGTGTAGTTTGAGGCGTTCAACTCCCTAAGTCACACATGAATTTAATAGATAGTTGTGCAAATCGAGAGATCTTTAGGAGACATGCGTTTATATCTTGAGGGAAACACAATTATTCTAGGGATCACGGTTGTCGATAGAACTTATTGTCTTCGGTCCGGTCATTGTGAAATTAATGTCTTTTCATTATCCGCCACTGATATGAGACGAGCAGTAGGATGATTGAGTTATCTTAATGTGACGCTGCTTGACGGACAATGTTATGCGGGGGGCCATCCACCATTAATCAATTGTTATATCCCATAATACAAGGTATAGACTTAGTCGTATGCGCTAATAGTCAAAAAGCTTAACCCCAATCAGCGCCAAAGCCTAATGGGGATGTACCTAGATACCAACGTTTTCATCGAAAACATCATATATTTCTCTGTTGTTTATTTTCTCTGTTTAGTTTAATATTTAATTTTCGTTCGTTCTAGTACTAGTTTAATTGTCGCATTTTATCGCTTTCCTAGCAACCAACTTTATTGAAATATTTTCAAACTCTAGTTTGGGTGTAAGCGTAATTGCGTAACTGACAATGCAGTTGCGGGGATAGTAATGTCTTCCTTTTCGCTCCCTGCGGGATCAACAAACCTTGCTTACTATGAAATTGCCGCATCGCCATGTGCACTTGCAGGCCATCACATGTATACTTCTGTGAGTATTACAAAATACTTAAAGTTGCACACCAAATACTATGGTCCTTTCAGAGTTCTTTCTAAAGTGGGAGCAGTCTCTTACAAGTTACTGCCACCACAAGGGTGCAAATTACATGATACGTTCCATGTTTGTTAGCTCAAGTAGCACCTGGGGCCTGCAGTAGTTCCTTACCATTGCTCAAGCTTGATGGAACAATTCTTATCGAACTTGAAGCCTTACTACAACGCAAGCTCATTCCTAGGGTTTAGGGTAACATTTTGAAACAACCTTTCACCTCATTTTATAGTTAAAATGCAATGACCAAACAATACAAAATAGTGAGGAAGCCGAGTATGAGCACATGAGAAGTTGAAGATGATGCCACTCCATGGCCAATGACACCCAAGCTCCACGATGACGCCCCCGGGAGGATAACATCGCCGCCGAGTCCAAGATGTTGGTCATGGAAGAACATACCCGCTTAGTTCAAGGTAACATCGACATTTCTATAGTGCAATGGTTGATCAAATGGAAGAACTTATTAGAAGAACATGCCATTTGGGAAGATTCTACTTCATTCATAAGGCTTTTTCAGGATATCAGCCGAGTGAGGAAGTCTGAGCTCAAGAAGGGGGCATTGTCAGGCCCCATTCCTGGTGATGTTTGGCGAATTCGTCACTTAGCTATGTTTAACTGAAGAAACGTAACAAATTTATTGTTCTCATCATCTCGGACTCATTCCTGCCATCAGATCTGCTTCTAACGACAACATATCGCTTCGTCGAGCTGTTACGGTGACTGCAACTCTCAATCGCACATCCAACAACCAAAGATGGTCTACATGTGTCCCTGTTTGAATTCCGACAAGAGCTTCATAGCCTTTTTTATTTTTAATCTTATGTTTTGCTTTTTTTCATAATGTTAAAATATAATAGCCCGGGATCCCGATAAGAAGATACATTTATCTTGGAGTAACTGGGTGAGACTATTATAGTATTAGCCTTTACATGAGATCGTAAGATCAACATCAAACTTTCATATTTAGACTCCAAAAAATTCTTAAAAAAAAATTATAACAACCTGCAAGGTATGTCTACAGCTAAAAAAAACTTAGCTCGAAACTCGATCTCAGTTAGAGATTCGAAAAAACAAATCCAACTATGAATAGTGACACCTTTGGGTGAATAGTATTTGACACCATTCACATCTGATTTTATCTTTTTTGGTTCTCAGTGTAGTTGAATTAGGAGCTGATACTTTTTGAGCTTGTAAATCAAACATGGATGTGTGTCTCCAGTTTTTCTCAGAATTTTTGAACAATGTTTTGTATCTTCAAAAATATTGATCTCTTTCGATCAGTATAAACCCTAGCAGATCCTGATAATCATGTACGGGAGTCCACCACTTTCCATTTTTTCTTCTGAATCTGCTGTTCTAACCATTGTCCAGTTAGCAGATCCTGATAGCCGTCCATACTCCCAACTCCCAAGAGTACAGCGAGACATGTGAGACAGATCCCTCCTCCATGGAGCACGGCGACGGCAAAACCGCCGCCAAGCGAACCAGGCTCTCCGCCGCCGCCGGCGGCGGCACCGACGACCTCCTCAGCGCGCTGCCCGATGACTTGGTTCTCCACATCCTTCACACGCTCCGCGATTCCCCCACCGCCGCCCGAACCAGTCTCCTCTCCCGCCGCTGGCGCCGCCTCTGGGCCCTTCTCCCGCACGTCTACTTCCCCGGATACACCGCCCCCCACCTTATAGCCCCCGCCCTCGCCGCCCATGAAGCGCCGACCCTCCATCACCTCGTTGTCTTCGTCCAGGACGCCCCTGCCGAATCCATGGCGGCCTGGCTCCCAATTGCTTCACGCCGCCTCTCCGGCGATCTGTTCTTCGACAACAAGGTGCAGCAGAATGGTGGGCGGGACGAGGCCGGAGAAAGAGGGGCCTTTGAGCTGCCCTGCTTCAAGAACGCCACCTTGCTCTCGCTCCACCTGGGGTTTCTCGGCCTCGCGGCGCCGCCTACAGGGGTATTCACCCGGCTCACCAGTCTCTGCCTTGTTCACTTCCGGCTACACGGTCCGTGCCAGCTCGGGGACGCCCTCTCCTCTCCGCGGTGCCCGGCCTTGCGAGAACTCACTCTCTGCGATGCCCGGGGCCTGGACAATTTCACCATACATTCGGAGTCTCTAATGACAATAAAGCTCAGGAAATTGCGTGGCCTGCAGCGCCTCACTGTTGTGGCGCCGGCACTCAAAGAGTTAACTGTCTTCTACAGCTTTGCTAATGCCCCTAATCCAAGTCAACCGGTTGCCACCATCTCAACCCCTCGGCTGGCGTCGCTTGAGTGGGGTGATGCTTATGATCCAGTCTCTGTTCAGTTTGGCAGGATGAGACGTCTTCAATGGCTGGGCACAAGCTTTTATGTTGTATATGGACCAAGTGGCATTGAACACAATCGCGATTTGATGAGGCTCTTGCGACACTTTAAGGTCATCAACAGTTTGAGACTTACACTGAACTATCAGCGGGTGAGTTCATCCTTCTCTTATTTGGAGTTATGCAGTCACTTGTAACATGCTAAAAAGTCAATAGATAAGGAAGAAAACATAGGTTTTGTAAGGAAACGAACATGTCATTTGGGTGATTGTGGCATTTGACAATAGCTGGTGCAAAATTCTCACTTGTGTTCGGGGTGGTACATAATCATCTAGATGATGATGGCATTCCAGAATAGCTGGTGCAAAATTTTCACTTGTGTATCTTGCTGAGTCAAAGCTCACTGAATCTTCGTTGTTCTTCACTGTTCAATACTTAGTGGTGGAATACAAAGAACTACTAGAAGAATACTGCCTAGATCTTTCATATTGCCAAATTAGAGTCACAGTCATCTGTAAAGACAATAACTTTTGACGATCTAGTTCAAACCACGGATTCATCAGCTTATCATTAAATACCCTCCTAAATGAGAGCTTGATAGAATGACCATCCCACACTTGCTGTATGGTATTGCACTGCTCTCTACAAATGCAGTAAAGGTCCCAGTATTGAACAGTTAATGGAGAAGACCCAAACCAGGCATCTTCCCAGAACCTAATATTCTTACCATCACCTACTGCCCACCTAGAACCAGACTTAACTGCTTTTGCAGCCCACATGACCCCCTTCAAGAAAGTAGAGGCTCCCACAAAGTCACTACAGATAATGTTAGGGGAAGAAAACCAGGTATCAACTATGCTTCTCCAAATCTTTCCCTCACCAGCCATATACCTCTTAATCCAAGATCCTAAATGGCAGATGTTAAGGTTATGCAGGTTAGGTATACCTAAACCTCCAAATTCCTGTTTCATACATACTAGTTGCCAGTGGGCTAAGTGGATCTTCTTATGGCCTTCAAAGTCATTCCATAGGCAGTTAGCCATTTGGGATTGATCGTATCAATAAGCCCATTTAGGGAACTTTAAGAATGAGAGAAGGTACACAGGGATGCTAGCTAAACAAGTTCTGATCAAAATAATTCTCCCTTTATAGGATAAAAGCTTCCGTCTTCAGCCAGCTATCCTCTTAAGGATCTTGTCAATAATGGGTTGAAGGTCTTCCCTTGACAGCTTATCGAAATGCAAAGGCGCCTAGGCACTTGATTGGGAAGCACTAACAGGGCACCCAAAGATACCAACTAAACTATCTATCTCATGAGGTTCCATATTCAGGGGAATCATTTCACTCTTGTCATAGTTAATTTTCATCCCTGAGACCTGTTCAAAACAGATTAGAACCCATTTCAAATTGGTTGCTAAGACAGGGTCTATATCTACAAACATGATAGTATCATCTGGATATTGGAGGCTAATCACACCCCCAGGACACACAGACTAGCAAAGCCCTCTGATCAGCCCAGTAGTAGCAGCTCTAGATAGCATCCTCAGTACAACTAGATTAAAGAGCAGAGGGGAAAGGGAACCCCCCTGCCTAAGACTCTTACCAGTAAGAAAGATATCACTATCGGCATAGTTCAGTTTAACACATCCTTTGCGGGTAATCTTATGGATAGGGATGCAAGCAGACGGCGTCCGCATGTCCGCGACCATCCGTGAATAGAAAATTTACACTAACACGGCTACTTATGGATCCAACCTAACCATTTGCAACCAAACCCCCTAATTTTGAGCAACTCATCTAGGAAATCTAAATTGACAGTGTCAAAAGCTTTCTCATAATCCAGCTTGAACACTACCCCTTTATCATGTAATCTAGCTAGAGAATGGATAGCGTCATGAACAGTTAAGACATCTATCAAGGTTACACCTTGAATGCCTCCCACCGTGCCAAAAATGTTTAGATTTGATATAGAAAATCAGCATTGAGTTTTGTTTTTGTTTTTTTTAGAGCTGGGCTTACAATGCCCAGGTTTTGTATAATAGAAATCCAAAGTGAACTTGTTAGCTTATAACAACCTTTTCCCATGTGCTTTACAAGACCATGTGTTCTACTTCTTTTACAACTATTATATATTCCAATGTACAACCTTTTTTTTGTGACATCTTAGAAATCTGCAGGACCTAAGTAACAGGCAATACTTGATGGAGGATATGACAATGCTCCCAGTCATTTCATTATTGAGCATTAGTGTAATAGCACATGGACATGCCTGTGGAGCCAGCTTATTCCATGTTCTCAGGATATGTACCGGTGTGAGAAGGCTGATCCTAACATTAAATCCTCATACCTGTTTGGAGGTAAAGCTTTCCTTAATTGTTTATCTCATACGTGATTTCTAAGGAAGTCAGAAAAGCATGCGTTTGCATTTCATGGCATGCCTTAACTTGATCTGATAGTGCCCAAATTTAGTAATGATACTCCCATGGAGACAGATAAGGTGACAGCTGAAATGAAGATGATCCAGTGGCATGGCGTAGGGGATAGGGGAGTAGGAGCACGAATGTGGGATACAGCCAATTGATAAAAGTGTCTTTATTTCTTGATTGATAATTGATACTCCCTCTGTCCGAAAAAATGGATGTATCTAGCACCAAGTCAGTGCTAGATACATCCATTTGAGGGACAAGTTTGGGACAAGCTTTTTCGGACGGAGGGAGTACGTGTGGATGTGGTGTCCCTTATCTGGGAGGGCTTACTTGAGTACTTGACTCCCAAGTAACAATTCAAAAGGTTCTAAACGATCTCTATTGTGCACATAACAACTACGGTCCCCTTGACAAGCAGCCATCCTCGAGCTGCTCTGGTGGTGGTCTGGAGGACATGGTTTCTGCCGAAGGTGGCCCCACATCAATGAAGCGTAACGTTTCCGTCTTCCTGTTGTGGTCTGCCATGAAGATGGAGAGCTGAGCCCGTTCCCACTGAAGCTCGTATTTTTTTTTTGAAACGAGGCAAAAGATTTGCCTTTTTCATTGATTAAGAAGAAGAGAGTTGCCCGGTTAATTAGAGGAAAACCGGGCGAAAACCAAGATTACAAACCCCACATGGGGCACTCGCGGACGACCTGGCCACAAACGCCAAACAGTCGACCGAAGCGTCGATGACATGGCAGCTTCGATTTTTCTGACGAGTTTCACAGGAGAAAGTTGCAAGCCTCGCATCGACCTAGTCTAGCGCAACATCCGGAGAGCACCGTCCACTGAAAACCGCCCTCATGGAGTCATCGTTGCCGCAGTGGCCCCGTCACCCGCAGCTCCGACTTCTCTGTCAAAGCCAGAAACCATCATAGGCACACCCATTGGCGCACCAGACCTTCGACATCAGAAGGACAAGCCGTGTCCCGGCTCTGCTCGCCACCATCGTCGTCGCCACACACATCACAGCGCCACACCCACCTCGCATCACCAGTTGGCCACCTGCCAACCGTGATGCCGTGTACGTCCAGCCCAAGGGAAGCTTGTGGGGTTGTGGTTTGTCTTCAAACTGACATGGTGCAGGAGAATTAAAACTCAGATTTGGTTGCCTTATGTATGCAATGCATGGATTAGCACCGGCCAGCACTTCTTCTGGTTCGTTCCTTAAGCTCTATACTGCCATGCAAATACAAGCATACAACTGCACAAGTTGTTTTGTGCACTGTTGGACTTTCTCCTAGTTCGCACATATTGAAGTCACCGTCTTGAGCTGGCCCAGTTGTTGCACTGAGGGTCTTGTAGGTTGCATTGCCTATTGGCCTTACATGGCCTGACATGGGTATTCCCTCTTTCTAGTCCCACTCTTCTCCAACAGAGCTCCCTCACTGAGTGAGCATTCGGCATTCCTAGTATGCTCCACTCATTCTACGCCAAGCACCCAATCACAGGATCAGAATCACACTCTAGATCATACCTTTCACGAAAGAAAAGGACAGGCAGTCGCTGCTAAACCAAGATCTCCATCTCTTGACTCCGTCAATCAATCTTACCTTATAGGGCACAAAGGTATATTTACCATACGAGTTGCTGCCAATGGGAATCAGCACTGCCTTTTGGATGCTGCCCTCTGTGTTGGTTGTAACACCACGTGGTAGTTCTTACTGATCTGCCACTTCTGTTATGCTAGTTGGTGTGATAACACCTCTGTTTCATACCGTCACCTCTGGGTTGGGCTTCGCCAGCGCTGCTGGAGCGATACGATAAAGATGGCAGACTGTTGGAAATGTGTGGCTGTGGATGTTTAAGTGAGTTATTGCATGACAGGCCCAATCTCGGGTTTAAGGCAAGATATGAACCAGTCACTCCATAACACAGTTAAGAGCTAGGAGTTGGGACATACTATGTGTTCTACTAAAGCTTCGATGCTTATTTTCTGTAAAGGCAATTTAGGCATTCATGTTCTTGTGTTTATTTACAGAAAGTTTTGATGTATGTTTTGTTGGTGGCGTATCTTGAAGAGCTCAGGCAGTCTGAAAACATTTCTGATTTTTTGTCCTTTTGCATAATAAGTCGCTACTAACCTGATACACTCCTATTTCAGGTACAAACATGTCCACTAGGTTGCATATGTGATCAGCCACTAAACTGGAGATCTGAGGAGCTTGTGCTGGATTACCTCCAAGATGTAGAAATCAGAGGGCTGAGAGGAACCGAATGGGAAGTAGCTCTGGTGGAACGGTTATTCGGCTGGTCAACAGCACTAAAGACAGTGAATATAACGTTCTTCCGTTTAATGACTGAAAGCAGGGCCAAGGAATTGCGCCAGATGTTACTACGCTTCTCCAGTCCAGGCACATGTATGACATTTTAGCTGTATACTGCGATTCATGTTCAGTATGTTGTTATGCTCAATAGTGGCGATGCATTTTTCTTGTGAGATGGTGAATAATTTGCTGGGATTTGTGTAGAACAGCTCGGTACTTGTTACAGAGTTCTTGAATCGGTTGTTGAGACTTAACTGGGACATGGATTTTTAGCTATATTGTCACAAAGTACTCCCTCCGTCCCCTAATGTAAGATGTTACTACATCCAATACATCCAGGGACACATCCTGACGTCTAGACAGTAATAGGAGAGCCGGCAATCTAACACTAGTCACCGAATTTTCTATGTTTGTCCGCCAATGCCCCGCTCGGGCATGATGGCCACCCACGCACTGCACTCACACAACGGCAAAGGAAGACCACGACGAAAAGGTAGGTGACGCACGCGGGCGGTTGGAGAGGTAGGGGACCCCTGGCCATCTTCAGGTAGCTGGTACTTCTAAATTGTGTTGGGATTTTCATCGAAGAGGGGAGATGCAACACAGTAGAGATAAATATTTCCCTCATTGAGAACCAGGTTATCGAACCAACAGGAGAACCAAGCAAATTCCCTTCAACAACACCTACACACACAAAAACAAATACTTGCACCCAACGCGAGCAAGAGGGTTTTCAATCCCCTTGAACTCGTTACTTGCAAGGATTAATTCTGATAGTAATAGATAGATAAAAAGAAAAGTAAAATAAAAGGTATAAAATTGCAGCAAGGTATTGTTTATTTTTAATATATGATAAAAGTAGACACGGAGACCATAGTTTTTATTAAAGGCTTCTCTCTCGAAGACATATCATACAGTGGGTAAACAAATTATTGTTGGGCAATTGATAGAAAAGCGCATAGTTATGATGTTAGATCACACATATAGGAATCACGTTGCTGGTGCATTTGTTAGCCCAAAGGGCATAACAAGATATTCATAGTGGCCCATGTAAGTTGAAAATGTTGTCTTAGGAATGTCTTCAGGTCTCATCCTGATTTGGTGATATCCACTCCTTAGGTCTATCTAGGAAAAGTATTTGGCCCCATATAATTCATCTAAGAGGTCTTCAATGACAGGAACAGGTACTTATTCTTAATTGTCATGGTATTCAATCTCTTGAAATCATTCCAGAGCCTCCGTGTCCCATCGTTTTTCTTAACAAGAATAGCTGGTGAGGAGTAAGGACTAGAACTGTGTTGTATGATGTGTCTGTACAACATCTGCTTGATTAGTTCTTCCATGACATCTTTCTGGTGGCGAGGAATTATATATGCCCTTTGGTTAATGATTTTTGCATCACACAGTAAAGGAATTGCACGATCACGGAACCTGGCAGGAGGTGCAGTTGAAGGTTCCTTGAACAATTCCTCATTTCCTTCGGAATTTATTCAATTTCAGGAGGGCACTGTCATGGTTTGTCACTGTTTTTCTCAGACACGGGAGAAACCAGCAGCAGTACACCACCGTGGTTGGTCCACTAATCTTGTGAAGTTAAAAGTTTCAGTCATTCGTATACTGGAGGGCATTGTTTCATCTTGAAAGGTGATGTGTTTCCCAGTAATATCAGTGATTCTCATGGTCGTAAAATAAAGTTCATTTCCACAGGGTTGTACTTCTTGAGCCAATCAGTTCCAAGGATTATGGCATAGCTCTCAAGTTGCAGAATTCTGAATCATCAGAAAAGGAGTGGCCCTGAATTGTGTATGGGCAGGATTTGCACATAAATTGTGTCCATAGGGTTCCACCATTAGCAACTTGCACCTTCATTTTTTTTGTTGCTACTGTGGGACAAGAGATTATGTCAGCTAGGTCTAGAGACAGAAAAGTGGATGTGCTGCCACTATCAATCATGGCAGTAGCAATTTGAGAGCCTATTTTTATGTTGATAGTGAATGTATTTGGAGTGGCTGCAATGCCCATCATAGCATGCATACAGATTTTGAGTTCCTCTTCTCCTTGTAGTGCTTAAAATTCAGCAAGGTCCTCTTCACTCTCAATCATGTAGACAATTCTAGGTTGTTCTTCTGCTTGAGCTTGTAGAGCTTGCACCTGGTTTCTCTGACTAAGCTTCCACACTTCTCGGAGCTGGTTCCCAAGGCTCTTTACACCTGAAACATATGCCTTTTTGCCTAGCTTGTTGTATGAGGGCCTGGTTAGAGGGCAGTGTTGGCGTTTGAACCGCATGAGCTTTTGTCATGTCAAAATTTACTTGCCTCCTGACAAAGAAAGGAGTGAAAGGAGGCTTCTTCATATTAGCACTTGTTCCAGTCTTCTTGCCGTCCACATAGCATCTTGTAGATCTTTGGGCTTGTTGCACCACTGGTGAGCTTGAGTGTAGTCAGATAAACCAACAATGAAACTGTTTGTGTAATAATCATCAGGTAAGCTTGGATTGTCTCTTCTCATTAAATTGAGTGATCACTCAAATTGCTTAATATATTGGCCCACTGTCCCAGTTTGCACCAAGGCATGAAAATTCTTGACATTGTCACAAATAGAGCTTTCAGCAAATCTGTCACCTAGGTATTTACAAAATCTGTGCCAAGGAAGAGTTTGAGCACTGAAACCAGTCCCTCTTCACCATTGAACTGCAGTTCCTTTCATATATGAGACAACAAATTCAGTACTTTGCTCCAGGGGTGTCCTGGCAGTGTCAAAGTACTGTTCAATCGTTTGTATCCAACGTTTCGTGTCTCCACTCGCAAATTCAGATATGTTGAGCTTAGCTGGTTTAACACAGAAAATGCCTCTTTTATGCTCATGAGGGCTAGTGCTTCGTGTCTAGAGTTCTTATTGTTTGGCTTACAAATTCAGGTATGTTCAGCTTAGCTGGTTTAACACAGACAGTGCCTCTTTTATGCTCATGAGGGCTAGTGCTTCCTGTCTAGAGTTCTTGTTGTTTGGCTCAGCTGCTTCTTCTTCAAACAAGTACACTGGATTTTCTAGTTTCTGAACTTGTTGAGTTGTGTTAGCAAGCTGTCCATAGTGAGGATGTCTGTAAGGGTTTTTCTGTGGGATATCTGTTGGTTGCTCTTTAGCAGCTTGGTCATGTACCACCGTAGTAACCACTCCTAGGTTTTTATGCAAGGTTTAGTTGATGTTGCCTTGTCTAGGAGAAACCCCAATTTCCCAAGCTATGTGTAATCTTCAGGTGTGACGAGTAGTATCTCATTTGTTGAACGTTTGCCAAAATTGGGTTGGTCAGCAAAAAATCGATCAAAACTTGATTGGATCTTGGAGAAACTGCTCTGCAGATCTGCAAAATTCTGATTTATTGAGTGGGTGAATTCAATGAACTCATGCATGTCACTATCAGCTATGCAGTGTTGTTGGAGTTGACAGACATCCAGATGCAAGGACTTGAGTTCCAGGGCATCTGTGTCTGCCGAATCCGATGGTGAAGCCACAGATGAGAGGTGTGTAGGGAAAGCAGAGTACTTTCACCCAACATACCCAGATCTGGGAGGGGGGGCTAAATTTTACAACCAACCCGTGGCAACCACACCCGCACTACCAGATCCTACCACCACCGCCAACGCCCGCCGCCCTAGTGCACCGGAGAGGAAGGATGTGTGGGATTTTACTGCCAAAGAGTTCTTTGGTAACCACGCCCGTGCCTTTCCTTCACTCGAATAGTCTACCGACGCCTACGCCGCCTAGTGCTCACCACCTCCCGAACCGGAACAAGGGAAGGATTTCACCAACGAACCGAACTTCCCATGCCACGATCTAACCCGTCGCCGAGGACTGATGGCTCTAGATACCAATTGTCAGACTCTTACTCACTGACGAACATGAACATTAGGAAATTTAGAGGGGTCTCACTTCAATTTCGGAGGAATTTAGCTAGGGTTCTTACAAGAACAGGAAAGTAGAGGCCAATCACTCCAGTGACAGCTAGGGTTTACAACCCGGATTACATCGATGCCTCTCTGGGAGGGATCCCAAGCTTATCAATACAGGAAAAGCTACTAAAAGTAAAAGGTGCTTGGACAGCACAGGGGAAGACCAATGAAAGGTGGCTCAAGTCACTGGTTGAATATCAGCCGTCGGACGCCGATCGTCCGTCTTCTAGCTAGTCAGTTAAAGTTGCCAGTGTATCGCTTTGGGTCTTCATCCAGACCGCTCACAGGAGATCCAAGGGTTGCGGCTGTTGCCGGAGGAGCTACAGTCCACTGGAATGATTAGATACAGGGAGAGCCTAACAACGCTCAAATATTTAGGAGCGAGTCTTCATCCAGACCGCTCACATGAGATCCAAGGGTTGCGGCTGTTGCCGGAGGAGCTACAGTCCACTGGAATGATCAGATACAGGGGAGGGAGAGCCTGACAACGCTCAGATATTTAGGAGCGGTTTGATGTACAACGTTCTAATTGCCCTAACACCAACACAACCACAGAGCACACAACATTGGTCAGGCCCAAACTAAACATAATAATTCAACCTGATGTGTATCTCCCCTGAGGCTGGTTGTAATGAAGAGATCAGATACTATCATACATATGATACTACATCCGTAATGCATAGTATCATAAGTTAGGGCCAATTCTTTTGCTAGCTTCTAGAATAAACTGGTTTCAGCTTATTCTAAAAGCCCAACCAAATTTAGTTTTTTAGAAGCCTAGTAGTTAAGACTTGACTAGTAAGCTTCTAAAAAGAAAATTTTGGTAGGGCTTATAGAATAAGCTAGGTAGGGGCAGCTTACTTTGGAAGCCCAAAAAAGCCAGCAAAAAAACCGGCCCTTAGTATCTTAGGTTGCCTTATTAATTGTATCATGATACCATATCCTTTCTTTCCTCATTTAATTGTGCCACATCATTCAAAAAATCTAGTTGACATGCATGATACCATTTATGATACTCTCATTACAACCACCCTAAACAAGGGCCGGAGGGAATGTGTCCCAAACCTAATAATTTAGGGGATTAAACACACTTATCTCCAGGATCCGCAACAACAGTGTGGTACTCCATCAAAATAGACAAGAAAGGTTTCGGTATAGCCATTTTTTTTCACTTGACCGTGTCAACTGGGTAGTAAAAAGTTATCACAACAAATGTGAAATGTACAGAAGCTGAGCCCTCTATAGATACGCTGTGGTATTGCACTAACAGCTAAAGCTATACATTACAAAAATTACCACAAATTGCATTCTCTCTGAATATATGCAGTGAAACTATCAATTATCACATTCTCGCAAGCCTCAAGCAGGAGGGGACAACAGCATGCTCATAATAGAGTGCTTGACTTTGATATTCTTTGTGCCTCCCCCAGGTTTTCAAGAAATCTGCAAAGTCATCGGTAACATCATCAAGCCATGATCCCTCTCATCTAAATCTAATTTAATGGAAACCAACTGCAAAAATTGTAATCCAAATATTCCACTACAAGTAAAAATAAAATAAGGAAATATCTAACACCAAATAGAGTTATCACACTATGGAGCATTGCAAGGAGATTGATGGTTAACAGTGCATACCTCTTCGAATTTAGAACCACGGAACCTCCAAGGAAGAAACGGACTCCAGGATTTGCTGCATTATAAAGGGCTACTGATCTTGCTTCCTCATAAGTTGTCCCACCAACGATGAATATCACAACATCTTGAGGCCTGTGGGGATGCCATCACTTTAAATTAGCCCGTTGCATTTTGAAAACTAAACAAAAGCAAAAGTGTACCCTGTCAATGATTTAGCTTTATTTTGTAGGATGTGCTCAAGGACGGACTGTACACGTCCATCAATAAACCAAGTTAGTGAATTACAGAAAGTAGTTTCGCAGACACTTAACACGGCACATGTTTGACCAACCTGCCCTGCTGGAAATGGTTGCCAACAAGTGGATAGTCAGCATCCCGTAATCGCCCCTTGACAATTCCTTCCATTGTTTGGAAGATCAGAGGCTGGTGTTGGGTGTATACGTTCTCAACGCCCTGCAACCAATAAGCGCATAAGGAACAAGCTATGGAAATGTAACATAACTGTGGGGACAAACTTTTGTGTCAACCTTAAGTCCACGAGCCATGTTGCGAGCAATATTTAATAGGTCACGGTTCCCGTACAAGTCACCTGTTCTTTTGTCAACACCAGCCTGCTTAAGCAGGAATTGAACAAGCTGCATAGAGAAGTAGTAACACAGATTAGACTTACCCAAACCTCCAATAAAAATACAACTGACTACTTCCATCTTTTGCCTGTAGTATAAATAACATATACTCCCTCCGTTCCAAATTAGATGACTCAACTTTGTACTACTCTTTAGTACAAAGTTGAGTCATCTAATTTGGAACGGAGGGAGTACAAAACAAACAACTGATGAAGATCCCATTAATTATGTTTATTAAACATGAGTAAAAAGGTAATTTATAGTATTCAAGCCTAATTAACATCATGTTTAATTCACTTCAAGGAATATTGCGTAGTCTGATTTGCAGAAATTATATTTCCTAGAATGTGAAGAACCATGTGTACCATCGATTCTAGAGATCTGCTGTATAATGGAGTTCATACGGTGAAATGAAGATATAAAATATAAGAACTTATCGCTAAAACTGTTAAAGTATATATGTGGATTGCCCAACCTTCTCCATCAGTTGGACTTTAGGTTCTACTCGGTACATGAAACTTAATATTGTAGAGGTCTTGGGTGCAATACATCAACCCTCGGCTTTTGCAGTTTGAATATTCTGTCCATGTTAGACCTTATCTAGCCACACGTGAGGCTCCACCAGTGTCGCCCCTCCCGCAGCTGCTAACGCCTCTGCGGCCACCCCTCCCGCCAGCTCCCCTCACACCCTCCATCGCCGCCCTTCTCTGCTCCGACTTGGACCTCCACTGAAGACTTGTATAGGATCTGCCTTTAGGTGAGATCAATCTTTTTGAAGACTCAAAACATGTTCAAAAATTCTGAATTTTTTTGTAGACACACATCCGTGTTTGATGTACATTCTCTAAAAAATTTAGCTTCTAATTCGAACTACGCTTAGAGAACCAAAAAAGACAAAATCGGATGTGAAATTGTGAATAGTGTCAAATACTGTTCACTCCAGCCTGACACTATTCATAGTTACATTTGTCTTTTTTGAATCTCTTACTGTAGATCAAGTTTGGAGCTGATTTTTTTAGAGTTGTAAACATACCTCGCAGGTATGTTGTCAAAAAATATCAGAATTTTTCGGATTGTCTAAATATGAAATTTTGGTGTTGATCCTACGATCTCACCTAAAGGTCCGATCCTATATAAGCCTCCCCCCACATTAGGGGCCAGCCATCAGGTGAAGATTATTTGGTGCAAGATGACTATCTCTTCAAGAATGATCGTCTGTGCATCCCAAGAAGTTCACTATGGGCAGTGGCGGAGGTAGGCCCACCCTGAGATTTGGAAACAGCTTTTATACCATAGGAGAAAAGCAAAAAATAAAAGAAAAAAATAAATGTATATGTACAGTAGCACTGCTGGCCCACCCTGGCCCAGTGGGCTAGGTCCGCCGCTGACTATGGGTGTGTTTGGTAGGATGCATGGGGGTGCATGAGCTTAAAAGTTCCCTATCCAACCCACTTTTCACTGTTTGGTAGGGTTTATGAGCTCTCCTCAGCTATGTCCAACTCATGGTAAAAAGGGCCCTCAGCCATGCTCACTTGCGAACACCTAGATGGACGTTAGCTCCTCAGCCATGCTCCCTCGGGGCTCCGAAAAAATCTCCCCACGACCCACCACTAGCTAGGGTTACCTCCCGAAACGGAAAATTCCCCCATGACCGCCGCCACTCTCTCGACTCTCTCTCCCTCTCCCGCAACAATGGCCAACCAAAGCGCACTCGCCGGATCCCTGGTTGCCGCCCCGTGACCATCGCCGCCACCCCCATCCAAGTTCTCCCTCGCCGGCCCTGGTTGCTGCCTCCGTCCCAGGTCACCGCTGCCCTAGGTCGACGCCTCGTCTGCTCGCCGCCATCCAAGCTCGTCGGCGCCATATGTGCATGGATCCAGCCGTCTGTGCTTGCTGTGTGCGTACTAGCTCGAATTTCCGGCCATTGTGCAGAGCACAATTTTGTACAAAGTCGTAGGACACTATGGCACTATTACACAAGTTTCATAGATGTGCTAATTTCAGAGATAGAGCACATCTAGTAAAGTAGTATGTATATGTATAAATTTCAGAGATTTGATCAATTTCAGACATGGCAGACTTATTTTCAGATGCGCTAATACAATTGATCCTATGTTGTGTTATTCTATCCTTTTTGTAATGCCTATTATTAGTTAAGTGTTGAATGTGTTTTTTTTTCATATTTACATATAGTTCAAATATTGGTTGAATGTTGTATTGGCGCCAAAAACTCCATTTAATTGTGCACACAATTTTTCTTTATCATGTGTTTGTAACTATTGTGGTATCCTTACAACCTTAAGAGGAAGTAACCACATCTACCTCAAATACAGGCCACCAAACAGAGTCTCAGCCCAGCATATCTAACCAGATGCAGGCTACCAAACAAAGTCTCAACTCAGCATGTCTCAGCACATACAGAGCAACCAAACATCAGCAGTTGCATGTACTCAGCATGTCTCAAAGGGGAACGGCCATGCTAGGATGAGAACAGCTACCAAACACACCCTATGTGACAAGCTGATCAGAAAGCTCCATTTAAGTTATCTTAGTGGCCATGTTAGACGCGACGATACTATTAGCTAACCTGGAGGCTCGTTACTTTTGGTCACAACTAAAAGGAGGTGCTGGAGAGTTTGTCCAAAGGTGCCCCATATGTGAAACTTGCAAAGGCTAGGTCCAAAACACATGGTTATACATGCCTTTGCATGTTCCTGTTGCTCCATGGGAGGACATCTCTATGGAGTATGGACTTCGTCCTGGGCTTGCCAAGAACAGGACGAGGGATTGATCTGTTTGTGGTGGCCAACAGATCTCTAAAATGGTTCATTTAATTCCATGCCACAAGACAACGGATGCTCATCATGTAACAAAACTACTCTTCCGTGAAGTGTTCACTGTTCAGACTTCATGGTTTTCCAAGGTCAATCGTCTCAGATCGTGATAGAAAGTTTCTTGCTGCATTTTGGCTCACTTGGTGGACGCAATTCAACACTGAACTAAAATCTTCTAGTACTGTACATCCACAAACAGAAATGTCGCAGAAGTTTTTGGGTAATATGGTCTGTTGCATATGTGCGGAAAGAAAGGAACAATGGGATTTTTCTTTATCTTTTGCTGAGTTCTCCAATAACTCCAAGCAGGAGTTATTTTCTCTTTAAAGTTCCAACACATGTGGTGGAACTGGTGAAGCTACCATCAAGGGGGGACTCAAAATCAGCATTGTACTTTGCTGGTAACTACAATAGATTATTCAAAGAAATTTGCAGTGTTTTGGAAGCACAAAATCAGAAGTACATACAGTTAGCTGGCTGCAAAAGGAGGATGAAATCCTCCTCCTATGAAGGTGATAAGATGATAGTACATCTCAGAAAAGAAAGGCTACCTTTAGGTGTTCAATGGGAAACTTGGACAAAGAAAGTATGGCCCATTCCTTATTTTAAATTAGATAAATGATAATGCTTATGTGATATATCTTCCAAGCAAGATGGGTATATCCAACACACTCAATGTTGCAGACTTGACTCTCTACCATCCAGAACAAGCACTCAAGGCCAAGTTCCAAAGAACTATGGGATAATTGTAAGGAACAGTAGAGAGAGAGAGAAAAAAACAGAAATCAAATTGACTTCTACATATTTCTACTCCATTTTAGATAAGTTGGTCCTTCAGTCATATGTTGTTGTATTTGTTTTCTTAACCTTTAAGTAATAGTCCCTCCGAGTGGAGTCTTCTATCTATAAGTAGAAGCTGAGATGTCTTGACCTTTAAGTAATATTTTCTAGAGTCTTCTAGCTATGAGTAGAAGCTGAGATGTCTTGACCTTTAAGTAATATACTCCCTCCGTCCCAAAATAAGTACTAAACTTGAGACATTTTGGGACGGAGTTAGTATTTTCTAGAGTCTTCTAGCTATGAGTAGAACTATGTTTTTAAGGCGACGCCTTACCGCCTTAGGGAGGGGGGGCGCTTTGGCGCCTAGGCGACGCCTAGGCGGGCGCTTTGGACGCCTAGGCGCCCAAAGCGGTCGATTTTCCAAAGCGGAGGGGGAGCGCTTCGACGCCTAGGCGTCGCCTTAGGGACGCTTTAAAAACATAGGAGTAGAAGCTGAGATGTGAAGGCTTCACAAAGCCTATACATAGAAGCCCTCACCTCTAGGTTTGTAACTCAAACTATGTACCAATTACACTTAAAAGAGCTTCATGTTCTTATCTTAAGATCTTAGATCTTGTATTCTAGGAGTTTTAGTATTGCACTCATGCAGCCATATCGGCCTAACGCCTCTAGAGTGATATCGAGCACATCACGTTGAAGTAGTTCCTTCAACACTTTGTACCAGCAAGGTGGAGTTGCTCCTCCACAACCTTGTGCTGCTTCAACTTTGGTATTTAGAATTCAGAAAACAATCAATATCATATTGGCTGTAGCCAGAGCAAACAATGGATCAGCACTTTCAGTCCATTGGCCAGCAAGAAGGTACACCCTGCGTCCCATAATATAAGGTTTATTACAACCGATATATCGGTTCTAGTAACATCCTATATTATGGGACGCAGGGAGAGAAATAGAAGAAATGGTTCAATGATGTATTAAAGTGCAATTCATCTGGCCCCTGGCAGTTGCGCGCCTGTCGCCTCGCAGGAGGGATCTGCACCGCCAGAGACCCGGTCGGGACAAAGTGGAGATACCGCCCCACCCGAGCCAGAGGTGGGGCTGGATTCCGCTGACCAGTCCGCCGCCACCAACCCCACACGCGCTGCCTCGGGCGGGGAAACGCCCCCCCTCGGCGCCAACCCTCCCGCCCATGCTGATGGGCCGCCTCCCCGCAGCCCAGCAGGCCCGATGGTGATTCTGCAGCGGCCCACGCCTACACCTCCCCCACTGCTGCCCACCGAAGACCAGCTATCTCCAAACGCTGGGGCCGCGACAAACCAAGGCCCAAGTGGCCGCACGCCGAGCCGCTTCGCATCGCCTCCAATTACGTTGCGGCAATCCCGGGGCCGCACCACACCACGGCCCTGGACCCTTGGAGAGTTTCTGGCCACCGCCACGAAACACCTCAACGCCGCCCTGCCGGCCCCGGGAAAGAAACCACGCCGACCCCTCAACTTCGCCCCTCGTCGTGGACGATCTGCAGTTATGACCTGCCAACCGAGCGCCCCTTCCACGGCGGAGCGGCGCGCCCACATGCAAATCCTGCTCACCCTTGGGATCATAGGGATCGATCAGAAGATCACTGCCGCTGAGATGAAAGCCTACGACGGCATGTTCGCGGCACCGCTACCCCTGACGGTCCTCAAGGCCATTGCCACACTGGTTGACCGTGAGATCCCAGTCTGCATGGCATCGGCTGCGACCGGCGGCGTCGACGTTGCATGCGAAGGCTAGTCCAGTATACGCGCGTCTACCCGTCGATCCCGTTCCCATAGATCACGGCCTTAAGATCGCTATCTGGAATGTGCGCGGCATGAACGCGCGGGCTCGGCGACATGCTATCCGGTCGCTGCTGGACACCACCGGGGCCTCCATTGTATGCATTCAAGAAACGAAAATGGAGTTGATCTACTCGGCTATTGTCTTGGATGCGCTTGGTTCCGAGTTCGATGACTACACGTACCTCCCAGCCGATGGCACGCGGGGCGGCATCTTGCTGGAGTGGAAGAGCAGGGCCGTGACCATCACGGACCCAATGTTCACCACCAATGCGATTACCGCTAAGGTGACCACGGTCACAGGTACACCTTGGTGGCTTACGGTGGTATACGAACCCCAGGAAGATGCCGACAAGGTCGCCTTCTTGCAGGAGCTTCGCGAGATCCGAGCCGCGTGCCCTGAACCATGGATGGTTTGCGGCGACTTCAATCTCATCCTCCGCGACGACGACAAAAGCACAGGCAACATCAACCGGCGTATGATGGGCAAATTTCGCCGTCTCACCAATGACCTCGCGCTCAAAGAGATCTACCTCAACGGGCGGCGCTATACATGGTCCAGCGAGCAATCACCGCCGACTCTCGTGCAGCTCGACCGTGTGCTCTGCACCGCTGATTGGGAGGACGCGCACAGCGGATGCCACCTCCGATGCCTCGCGGCTGTGGTGTCAGACCACGCCCCGTTGCTGCTGGACTGCTCACCCACGCACGGTTTCACTTTGAGGAGTACTGGCTTCGCCTGGATGGGTGACCACGGCATGGGGCTCTACACACCACGCCGATCCCTTCCACCGGCTCATGCTACGGCTCCCAGCGACGGCGGCGCGCCTTACCAGCTGGAGCTCCAGGTCCACGGGCAATACCAAGGACAAACTTGCGATCTCACGGGAACTCATCTCGCGTTTCGACCACGCCCAGGAATCACGCAACCTCTCGCCACCGGAGGCTTGGCTCCGTAAGCAGCTCAAGATATCCTATCTTGGGCTCGCTTCCATGGAGCGCACGATCGCCCGGCAGCGCTCCCGCATCGCCAACCTCAAAGACGGCGACGCTAGCACCGGTTTCTTCCACCGACAGTGCTCGTTCCGTCGGCAGAAGAACCACATATACAGCCTGATCGCGGACGGCAGAGTGCTCACGGACCACACTGACATGGCGAAGGCAGCCTTTGCTCACTTTGAGGCCTTGCTTGGTACGGCAACCACCAGAGAGCACGCCCTGGACCTGTCTCAGCTCATTGAGCCGACTGACCTTGCGGACCTCGACGCGCCATTCAGCACGGAGGAGATCTGGGAGGCTGTCAAAAGTCTCCCCGCTCGCAAGGCGCCGGGCCCCGACGGGTTCACAGCAGAATTCCTACGCGCGTGCTGGACCATCATCAGGCAGGATTTCCTCGATGTGTTCCAGCAACTATATGACCTGTGAGGAAGGGGGTTCTACAAGCTCAACCAGGCATTGCTAACGCTGCTTCCCAAGAACGCCGACGCTCATGGGCTACGCGACTACCGGCCGATCTGCCTGATACACCTCGTGGCCAAAATCTTCGCCAAGGTGCTCTCAATCCGCCTCGGGGCCAAACTGGACCACTTGGTTAGCCGCAACCAAAATGCTTTCATCTCGGGAAGGAGCCTGCACGACAACTACGTCCTTGTCAAGCAATCACTCAAGCTGCTGCACCAACTGGGAGCTCCGAGAGTCATGCTCAAGCTCGACCTCACGCACGCCTTCGACTCCCTATCATGGCCTTTCCTCTTTGAGGTGTTGCGGCGGTATGGATTCGGGAACAGATTCTTGGAGTGGACGGCCATCCTCCTGTCCCCTGCTAGCACGCGCATTCTCCTGAACG
>NC_041382.1:413457981-413460275 GCF_002162155.2 Triticum dicoccoides
CGGCAGGCCGACTGTCCCCGCAGCTTTTCGTACTCGCCGTCGACACCCTGGGACGCCTCCTACGACGCGCACACAGCCTGGGCATCCTGCAGCCTCTACACCCACGGCGTCACATCCCGGCGATCTCCCTCTATGCCGATGATGTCATGGTCTTCTGTCATGCCACGGCAGAGGACACCACTGCGATCAGGGAAATCCTCGCCTTGTTCGGCAGGGCTTCCGGCCTGAAGGTGAACTTCACCAAAAGCTCCGCCACCATCCTGCACGGCGACCAAGTGGCCACGGAGATGATCGCGCACCTCGGCTGCCCGGTGGCGAACCTCCCGATCACCTACCTCGGCATACCCATGTCCACACGCCGCCCATCTGCCGCCCAGCTGCAGCCCATGGTGGATGCGGTCGGCGCGTGCCTGCCGACTTGGAAGGCCTAGCTGATGACCAAAACCGGGCGCCTCGCGTTGGTCAAGTCGGTCTTGTGTGCCATCCCAGTGCACCAACTGCTCGCATTCGCGCCCCCCAAAAAAACCCTCAAGTAGATCGAGAAGATCCAGCGCGGCTTCCTCTGGGCTGGACGTGCCGCTGCCAATGGTGGACACTGCCATGTGAACTGGAGCAGAGTGTGCCGCCCCATCGAGCTCGGGGGCCTTGGCGTGCGAGACCTCGAGCGTGCCAGCCTCGCCCTGAGACCACGTTGGCTATGGTTCTCCAGAACGGACCCGGAGCGAGCATGGCAAGGGCTCGACCTCCAATTTTCGCCCATGGAACGAGCCCTGTTCTGGGCTTCCACGTTCACGATCCTCGGGAATGGGCTGTCCGCCCTGCTCTATGAGGACCGGTGGATCGGCGGCCAATCCGTGCATGAGCTCATGCCTAATCTCTACGGCTGCATACCCAAGCGACGACGGACAACGAGAACTGTGGCGTATGGGCTCAATGGTAACTCCTGGGCAAGAGACATCCAAGGAAACCCCGGTCTCCACGAGATTGGTCAGTATCTGCAACTCTGGCAGATCATGCAGCGCACCGAGCTTTCCACCGCACCGGACAAATTGATCTGGCGTTGGACGGCGAGCGGCAACTACTCTGCGCAGTCCTGTTACACGGCGACCTTCCATGGAGCAACGGCCTGCCACTCTCGGAAGCTGATCTGGAAATGCTGGGCGCCGCCGCGAGTCAAGTTCTTCCACTGGTTGGCCAACCAGGACCGATGTTGGACGGCTGAGAGGCTGGCTCGCCATGGCCTCCAGCATCACCCCCGCTGCCTCCTATGTGACCAGCAGCCGGAAACGGCGCCTCATGCTGGAATGCCCCCTCGCCCGTCAGGCATGGCACGAGACCCTGGCCTGGCTACGCATCCCGGCCCCGATCCCCTCGCAGGAGCCATCGCTTACGGACTGGTGGAGACAGGCCAACGAAGACACGCCGCCGACCCTGCGCAAGGCCCTGAAATCTGTTGCGTTGCTCGTACCATGGATGGTCTGGAAGCACCGAAACAGCTGCGTCTTTGACAATGCGATGCCTTCCCTCAACACACTCCTAGATAGCATTAAGGACGAGGCCCGCTCATGGGCAGCAGCTGGGGCACCTGGCCTCCGACTTGTGCTGCCCCAAACCTGGGATGTGCACTAATTAACCGGCTGTAATCCGCACATCCTCGGATGATTGTAACTGAATCTCTCCTTTTCAATGAAAAGAAACGCAAAGCTTTTGCGTTTTCTCGAAAAAAAAGAACTAGAAAGACCATTAACTGAAAAAGAAATAAAGCAACATGTGCAATAGAAGAAAACAAGGAGAAATGTTCTACCACAAGAACTAGTACAGTTCACATACCCCCGACTTGTATTTAGCAGAGCGAGAAGCCAATTTGTTGAAAAGCTGCATCAGCTGAACTGGACTCTCTTTTTCATACCGCAAAGCATAGAGCATTACAAGTCGCAAACGATCAATATCAGATACACTTTCATTGTTAAGTAAGGAAGTAACAGCCTGCAAAAAAGCAACTGGTCAATGGTTGGCAAAAATAATCAACTGGTCAGTTTCTCCGTGGAGTAAACCCTACTCACATTAATTCAACTAGCATCAAACTGATCAGACAAATGAGCCTTGTCATACATAATGTATTTCTATCTTAATGAGCAAGTCAACAGATAGGTCAGCAGTTCCAAGAATAGGTATAGCTTGAATCAACTCCTTAAGCTGCTTCTAAGGGGAGGCACAATTCGACTTACATGGCTAATGAAAGTGGTCAAAGCAACAACAAGAGTAGAATGGGTTCAAAACGATATATACATATA
>NC_041382.1:413460513-413466357 GCF_002162155.2 Triticum dicoccoides
CAACAACAAAGCAATATTTGAGATGTAAAAGTTAGCGGTCTTACATCACACTTTGATAACTACTCCCTCCGCCCCATAATATAACAATGTTTGTGACACTATAGGGTAAAAAACACTCTTATATTACGGGACAGAGGGAGTTGCTGTAAAATCAAGCTATACCAAGACCAGGTTACCCTGAAAGGCGTGAAATAGTTTCCGGGCATCAAATGAATACCTCGAAGGCTGCTGCTTGTCCACTTGCACATGCTAGCTCTTGTTCCGTCTGCGAAACTTGCATAAGCTTCCTTTCCTCCACCATTCTGCTCATCTCGCTCACCAAAGCAACATGCTTTGTCACATTTCCATGTGTCTTTCGATATTCAGGATAGTTGCTCACAAATTTTGCCATATCATCTACAACCATTAGCATATCAGGCATTCAGAGTTTAAAACAAAGCACAAAACACACACACACACAGACACAGATATATATACGTGCTAAACTCAGCGTGCGCGCATTATAACCTAGCCTACACTCCGGCCGCCCATCGACCGAACCAGTGGATGCTCTAATTCCTAAGCGCGCACTAGAATCTCTCGTAACGACCTTACCAGTGGCGCGTCCACACGCTTAAGCAGGCCCACGTTCCTCCGCGGAAAAACACTAGTAACGAGTTACTATCACCACACTACATATAGGCCTGGTTTTACTAGGTTTACCATGGGCCTCATTAGTAACTATTTTTTTCATTACCATCGAATCCATCATAGTGCTGTAATTCGTTACTACTTGTGTGCCTCGTTGGTAATTATCTTTTCACTACCAACTATTACCATCGACTCCATTATAGCGTAGTAATTAGTTACTACCTGTGCGCTTGGTGGGTGATTATTTTTTTTATTACCATCGACTCTATCATAGTGTAGTAATTTGTTACTACCTTTGCGCCTCGTTGGTAATTATTTTTTCATTACCATCTACTCCATCATAGTTTAGTAATTCGTTTACTAGTTGTGCGCCTCATTGGTAATTACTTTTTCAGTACCGTCCATTACCTTCCATTCCGTTGGTAATTCGTTACTACTTGTTAGCAAGGCTTTACTACGTTTACATACAAACCATCTAGGAATCATTGCCTAGTAAACAATCTTCATCCATTACCATCCCCACCATCCCATTACCGCCAATAAATAATGACTGTAGCGCGTCCACTAACGTCTCTTGAATCACATCCATTACCATCTCTACATCCCCGTTGCTGCCAATAAACAGTGACAACAGAATCCCGGTACGCGGGCGACACATGGTAATAAAATTAAATGTGTTACTTTTTTCTACATAGGCCGTTACCCTCAACCCAATTAGCAGCGGCAGATAGCAGGCCCCTCGGCGTGCGACGCGCGCCCGCCCGCCTAATTAGCACCGGCCGGAGCGCACGATGCACAATTATGCGCGCTCGCGTAGAATAGCGCCACCGTATATATGTATTTCAGACTATAAACCAACAAACCGTATTGTGCAAGTGACATTGCCATAATGTTTGAGAACTAGAGATATATTGTCACATCCAAGATTTCGAAGGTAGTACTCGTGCTGGATTTCAGGGCGAGGGTGAGGTTACTTGGGCTTCTGGACGGCTGTGGTGGCGAACTCTGGCAACCTGGGTTGCTGCTGTACATGGAGCCTAATCTTCTTTAAGCTGCAGCCTACGCCACTTTATATATAAGGGATGCATCGCATAATAGAAACATAGCCTAAACTGACACGGACTACTAGTAACTAACTAGTTGGGGATAAGAAGACAATATTTAAGTATAAGGTGTGAAATTAAAAATGAAATGAAAAAAACTAGGTAAATAGACACAATTTCTCCGTGATCCATTTCTTTCATGGGAAACAACAAAAGCAAAAATCCATATCACTTACCTATACTCTGAAAATTCTGGCTGCTTTTTGAAAGATGTTGAAAGTCATCTACCATTCTTTTGACATTCATACCAAGGTCTCCAAAATTCTCGAACATGTTCACTCTAAAAAAGTCGTCTTGTACTGCTGATAGAACCACCTCCTATATGAGCATATTTCACATCAATCATATTTAAAGAAAGTTCATGCAGTGTTTTAACACAGTATGAAAAGAAGAATTCAACACTTCTCAACCTGCTGATCTTTAGGTACATTAGCGAACTCCTTAAGATCAACTTTGTTGTTCTCAATTCCAATAAGCTCATGGACCATCGCCTATGAATTCAAATGTGTAAACAAATCAACAGAAAAGTACATACAAAACAGCCACAGATTATAATCTTTTAGAGTACCTGATATGTCCACTGATTAAGTAACGGAGTAACAGGATCATCCCTTCTGTCAATCACCAATAGTAAGGAAGAGTTTTCAGTTCGTCTAAAATCAAACAGGCCACTTTCCTGCTCATACATCAACCTCTGCACATTCCAAATTGTAAGTGCTTCAGCAACAAGTATTCCAAACAGAAGTCACAATGGCATCACAAAATCCTTAAAACAGAAGTAAGGCATAATTATGATACAGAATTGTGTACATTTTTTGGCACAGAAAATATTTTCAATGTTCCTCTACTTCTATAAATTGCACTTCTTCCTACTCACGTTTGTAGAATGTGAAGTTTATCATGAAAATTCTCTAAAACATGCATAATTGACCAATGATTGTAACATAATGCCACCCAGAGGCACTCAATTGGATAAATGCCACATGAAAACTACTGCCCTTATACTCATACCACTCCACCCTTTTACTCCCTCTGTTCCTAAATATAAGTCTTTTTAGAGATTTCAATATGGACTACATACAGATGTATATAGACATGTTTTAGAGTGTAGATTCATTCATTTTGCTCCGTATGTAGTTCATATTGGAATCTCTAAAAAGACTTATATTTAGGAACGGAGGGAGTACATGAATAAAATTTAACTACAACTTTTTGGTTGTATTCTCGTTATCTCATTGTTGGTTCAACAGGTCAGAGCCATACTAACTCCCTTCATAATCTCATTGTTGGTTCAACAATTCTAAGCAGTCTCGGAGAATACATATCTGAGAAACTTACAATCGATACAAATTTCATTGATCATAATCCTCCAGCTCACTGAAGACAAAGTGCAGAATAACTAAACCATTCTAACATGCTCTAACAATAAAAGCCCAGATTCACGTTGTGTGACTTAAGATCATTAATAAATAATGAAAAGGTATAAAAGAAATTCAAGCTTTCAGTAAGAACTGCACAAAAATCCACCTAGGACTAGCTGGCAGTGTGTGCAGAGATGAACATATCGCTTGGGAGGAATTAGAGGCTATATGTAACTGTGCCTTCAAGATCAAACAATGGAAGTACAATCGGACGGGCATAAGTGATGTGGATCACAGCACAGAAAGCAGATATGAACAGAATAATCAAGAGAGTATGAAAAGAACCATATGTCAGTGTAGGCATGAGGCATCATCAGTTCATCACTACTGTATAAAGGTTAAGTGTTTCTGTTTTCTAGTGAGTTAACAACTGAAGATGTGCTAGAGTAACAAAAATATAATAGTTGACAGTGATCTTTCAACAGTTTCAATCATTGGGATAAGCATGTAAAAAGATTTCTCTACAATGCTTCATGTAGTAATATTTAATATTGACATGTGCTGAAATCCTAAGTTGATGGTTTTTTTTTCATGGTCTCCATGTAGTAATATTAATATTGACAGTGGACCCACCGTAGTTTCTTGTGCAATCCTTTTTGCGACATCTGATGTCCTTTGGTATCTAATAACAGGGCGACGCTTCAGAGCCAGGAAGACAGAAGCGATGCCGTCAACAGCTCGATCGCAGAAGCTTTGCATGCCAGGAGGATCAACCACCGTTGGAAGCATGTAGATGTGGTTATTGTGTATATTCAGAGTGAAATGGAAAGGATCGATGGCACAAAAGTCAGCATAGAACTCCTGCAAAACAAAACAGCATTCATATACCAACTTCATCCTCCCTTTCAACTCTCAAACACTTCATTCCAATGTGTATTACAATCATAAACGACATAAACCTGAATTTGCTGCACAACCTCCTGCTCATCAGAATCGGCAAGCACCTGAATCTGTGGAATCTTCAATATATTGGAGAAGACTGCAAGGAAACAAACAATAAATGAACAAAATCAGCAAAACTCTGCTGCGACAAGCCAAGCATTCATCCCTCTTTCAGACCCCGCTACAAGGTACGACGCTATCACCCAAACTGCTACATTGTATTTGATTAATTTTATTATTTCTAGTTACCCATAACTTTAAAAACTTCTTAAGACAGTAGGGTGGGCAAAATGTTTCCAGAAAAGAGCAAGTAGTCTTGAGTAGTTGCTTTAGTATCTTGTTTGCCCCAAACTTCATGTGCTGGTTTTCTTTTTGTTGGGGTTGTCTACCAAATTGTTTGCATCCCCATCGCAATCAACTCTTCTGATCTTCTCAAAGTAAAACACACAGAAAAGACGTGAACTGATAGGAATGTAGCAAGTTCACGGGTTGAATATAGCAAATGGGGATCAAGAACGCACAGAGGTGGCACTCGGCAAATCGTGGCGCGGAGAGGTGGCGGCGAAGCTTCTGGACGTTGTCAGAGGACGGGCGGAGGAAGTAGACGGCCTTTAGGTGCGCCATGGACGCCCTGGAGCTGGAGGCGTCGTCGACCGTCTCCACGAGGAACACCTCTTTCCGCAGGAGATCCGACTGGCTGTACACTACGCTAACCATCCCCACCTGGAACGAGCCCGCGGATCTGGTGAGAAAAATGGGGAGGAGCAGAGGCCTGCCAGGGCTAGGGTTTCGGGGGCCGCGTACGTACGGTTTGGGGGTCGAGGATGAGGACCTTCATGCCGGAGATGTCCTGGAGCATGCGGTCGATGTAATCCCGGATGAGAGGGATCAGCACCATTTCTGCTGTTACTGCGCCTTGTTCTTCAGTGCGTTGTGGTGTAGGTGTAGGGGTTAGATCCCGAGTCGCCGGCGACGAGGTCTCGGCGGAGCGGAGTAGGAACAGGGTGCGCTCGAGACTTCAGACGGCAGATGGCAAAGGGGAAAGAACCGGGGGTTGGAAGGAGACGGCAGACGGCAGATGGCAAAGACGATCGGTTCGCTTCTTTGGTTCTACACAATTTCAGTTTGCACCGAAACTTGCCAACCCACGTGTATTGAAAGTCAATCTCACGAACTTTAACCAAATTTATTGAAAAAAATATCTATGTCTACAATATCAAATATGTATCATATGAAAATATATTTTATAATGAATCTAATAATATTGATTTTGCATTCTAAGAAATCTATAAGCTTGATCAAAATTTACAAGATTTGGCTGTGAATAAAAATCTAATACGCACCATTCTTTGGGACAAAGGGCATAATAGACTTCTAAATCCTACCACTTCTTCTGTTGTTATTATTATTTTTTTCACAATCACTAACATCACTGATAGATTTGCAGTTGCTCGGCTGTCAAGATGGACTCCATCGACGCTGCGCCATTGCCGCCTAATACTCCTTCGCACCACGCATTGCGTCGGAGGGCAACCCATGGCGTCAAGAAGAGGTGGGTGGAGCGCAGACCTAGAGCCGGGCCAACGGCAGTGGGCAGAACGAGTGGCGGCGGTCGCTGGACAGGAAGATCAAGCGAGCGACGACGACCATGATGTGAGCCCGGAGCACGACGAGTTTGGCCGGAGCGCGGTACTATGAGGGGGCATGGTGCGGGTGAATTTGTGGGTACAAGGACACGCCTTTTCACAGCCCTTCCCCAATTTTACATAGGGGTGCGAGAAAAAACCCCAAGCGTCACATCCTATCGG
>NC_041382.1:413466582-413467119 GCF_002162155.2 Triticum dicoccoides
CTCTTGAAGATTGTTAGGAAGACAATGGATTGACGACCCCACCTCAAAGATCGAGGCGAGACCAAGGGATGCACCTTTTCGGTCCTCCCGCCCAACCAATTCGAGATGTTGGAGCGGCAGGAACCCTAACGTGCCATAGAAGCATTTGGGTGTTCTGTGAAACCATGCAAAACTCGGGTGTGACAATGGCACCCGATAGGTGAACCCCCTATGGGCACTAGGCGAGAACTAAAACCTTCAGGACTCGGGCGCTATCAACCATGAGTACATCGGTACATGTAGCTGACCTCCATGGTCCCTGGCTGCTCAAGCCAAGCCTGAATGAAGGGCGGTCATGGCCCTCCATGGGGCACAAGTTGAACCCCTAACAAGAGGTGTCAGGCATCGAGACCTAATACTTGGTTCCAAAAAGATATGTGATGTTGTTCCTCCATGATGTTGGTTGGGACCGCCCTGTTTGGTCTGACATGCGCCACTCAAGACTCCGCTGAAATTCATGGTATGCTCTACAACAGACCATTAGCCCCCCCACCCCCC
>NC_041382.1:413467297-413480996 GCF_002162155.2 Triticum dicoccoides
TAGATACCACTGAATCTTACTCGATAGTGGCTCAACCGCCACAATGCTCTTACTCAATAGTAGCTCAACTGCCATAATGCTCTTACTCGTGCGAGGTTGGAGCCGCTATGCTTTTTGCCTTCTCTATCTTTCAGGGAATTCAACAATTCCTACTCGCATCTCGTTAGGTAAGATAAGTGACACTCGGGAGCGACTGGCGAGGCTATGACACTCAGATGCCATGAACCAAGTAATAGGTTGGCTACATTGTCTTCGAGTGTCTCGATTCAACCACTCGGGTATGGGTGCCAGCTAGATGTCGCCCCTACTTGGAACGCAAAGACATGGAGGTCCACCGATGCATGACATGGTTCGGCTAGACCAAGTGGCACGAGCCATCTGTTGGGGAACGTAGTAATTTCAAAAAAATTCCTACGCACACGCAAGATCATGGTCATGCATAGCAACGAGAGGGGAGAGTGTGATCTAGGTACCCTTGTAGACCGACAGCGGAAGCATTAGCACAACGCGGTTGATGTAGTCGTACGTCTTCACGGCCCGACCGATCAAGCACCAAAACTACGGCACCTCCGAGTTTTAGCACACGTTCAGCTCGATGACGATCCCCGGACTCCGATCCAGCAAAGTGTCGGGGAAGAGTTCCGTCAGCACGACGGTGTGGTGACGATCTTGATGTACTACCGTCGCAGGGCTTCGCCTAAGCACCGCTACAATATTATCGAGGACTATGGTAGAAGGGGGCACCGCACACGGCTAAGAATATGATCACGTGGATCAACTTGTCTGTCTAGGGGTGCCCCTTGCCTCCGTATATAAAGGATCCAAGGGGGGTGCGGCCGGCCCTAGTAGGAGGCGCGCAGGAGGAGTCCTACTCCTACCGGGAGTAGGACTCCCCTCCCTTTCCTTGTCCAAGTAGGAGAGGGGGAAGGAAGGGAGAGAGGAGAGGAAGGAAAGGGGGGGCGCCGCCCCTTCCTCCTTGCCCAATTCGGACTAGGGGGAGAGGGGGCGCGCGGCCTGCCCTAGCAGCCCCTCCTATTCTCCACTTTAGGCCCATGAGGCCCATTAACCCCCCGGGGGGTTCCGATAACCCCCCGGTGCTCCGGTTTTATCCGAAACTTCCTCGGAACACTTCCGGTGTCCGAATATAGCCGTCCAATATATCAATCTTTATGTCTCAACCATTTCGAGACTCCTCGTTATGTCTGTGATCACATCTGGGACCCCAAACTAACTTCGGTACATCAAAACTCATAAACTCATAATATAACTGTCGTCAAAACCTTAAGCGTGCGGACCCTACGGGTTCGAGAACAATGTAGACATGACCGAGACACGTCTCCGGTCAATAACCAATAGCGGAACCTGGATGCTCATATTGGCTCCTACATATTCTACGAAGATCTTTATCGGTCAGACCGCATAACAACATACGTTGTTCCCTTTGTCATCGGTATGTTACTTGCCCGAGATTCGATCGTCGGTATCTCAATACCTAGTTCAATCTCGTTACCGGCAAGTCTCTTTACTCGTTCCGTAATACATCATCTCGCAACTAACTCATTAGTTGTAATGCTTGCAAGGCTTATGTGATGTGCATTACCGAGAGGGCCCAGAGATACCTCTCCGGCAATCGGAGTGACAAATCCTAATCTCGAAATACGCCAGCCCAACATGTACCTTTGGAGACACCTGCAGAGCACCTTTATAATCACCCATTTACGTTGTGACGTTTGGTAGCACACAAAGTGTTCCTCCGGCAAACAGGAGTTGCATAATCTTATAGTCATAGGAACATGTATAAGTCATGAAGAAAGCAATAGCAACATACTAAACGATCGGGTGCTAAGCTAATGGAATGGGTCATGTCAATCAGATCATTCACCTAATGATGTGATCCCGTTAATCAAATAACAACTCTTTGTCCATGGTTAGGAAACATAACCATCTTTGATTAACGAGCTAGTCAAGTAGATGCATACTAGTGACACTCTATTTGTCTATGTATTCGCACATGTATTATGTTTCCGGTTAATACAATTCTAGCATGAATAATAAACATTTATCATGATATAAGGAAATAAATAATAACTTTATTATTGCCTCTAGGGCATATTTCCTTCATGTTTTGCTCGTGGAAGAGGCTTAGTCAACGGGTCTGCTACATTCAGATTCGCATGTATCTTGCAAATCTCTATGTCTCCCACCTGGACTAGATCCCGGATGGAATTGAAGCGTCTCTTGATGTGCTTGGTTCTCTTGTGAAATCTGGATTCCTTTGCCAAGGCAATTGCACCAGTATTGTCACAAAAGATTTTCATTGGACCCGATGCACTAGGTATGACACCTAGATCGGATATGAACTCCTTCATCTAGACTCCTTCATTTGCTGCTTCCGAAGCAGCTATGTATTCCGCTTCACACGTAGATCCCGCCACGACGCTTTGTTTAGAACTGCACCAACTGACAGCTCCACCGTTTAATGTAAACATGTATCCGGTTTGCGATTTAGAATCGTCCGGATCAGTGTCAAAGCTTGCATCAACGTAACCATTTACGATGAGCTCTTTGTCACCTCCATAAACGAGAAACATATCCTTAGTCCTTTTCAGGTATTTCAGGATGTTCTTGACCGCTGTCCAGTGATCCACTCCTGGATCACTTTGGTACCTCCCTTCTAGACTTATAGCAAGGCACACATCAGGTCTGGTACACAGCATTGCATACATGATAGAGCCTATGGCTGAAGCATAGGGAACATCTTTCATTTTCTCTCTATCTTCTGCAGTGGTCGGGCATTGAGTCTTACTCAACTTCACACCTTGTAACACAGGCAAGAACCCTTTCTTTGCTTGATCCATTTTGAACTTCTTCAAAACTTTGTCAAGGTATGTGCTTTGTGGAAGTCCAATTAAGCGTCTTGATCTATCTCTATAGATCTTAATGCCTAATATGTAAGCAGCTTCACCGAGGTCTTTCATTGAAAAACTCTTATTCAAGTATCCCTTTATGCTATCCAGAAATTCTATATCATTTCCAATTAGTAATATGTCATCCACATATAATATCAGAAATGCTACAGAGCTCCCACTCACTTTCTTGTAAATACAGGCTTCTCCAAAAGTCTGTATAAAACCAAATGCTTTGATCACACTATCAAAGCGTTTATTCCAACTCCGAGAGGCTTGCACCAGTCCATAAATGGATCGCTGGAGCTTGCACACTTTGTTAGCTCCCTTTGGATCGACAAAACCTTCTGGTTGCATCATATACAACTCTTATTCCAGAAATCCATTCAGGAATGCAGTTTTGACATGCATCTGCCAAATTTCATAATCATAAAATGCGGCAATTGCTAACATGATTCGGACAGACTTAAGCATCGCTACGGGTGAGAAGGTCTCATCGTAGTCAATCCCTTGAACGTGCCAAAAACCTTTTGCGACAAGTCGAGCTTTGTAGACAGTAATATTACCGTCAGCGTCAGTCTTCTTCTTGAAGATCCATTTATTCTCAATTGCTTGCCGATCATTGGGCAAGTCAACCAAAGTCCATACTTTGTTCTCATACATGGATCCCATCTCAGATTTCATGGCTTCAAGCCATTTTGCGGAATCTGGGCTCACCATCGCTTCTTCATAGTTCGTAGGTTCATCATGATCTAGTAGCATGACTTCCAGAACAGGACTACCGTACCACTCTGGCGCGGATCTCACTCTGGTTGATCTACGAGGTTCAGTAGTATCTTGTTCTAAAGTTTCATGATCATCATCATTAGCTTCCTCACTAACTGGTGTAGGTGTCACAGAAACAGGTTTCTGTGTTTCTGTGATGTACTACTTTCCAATAAGGGAGTAGGTACAGTTACCTCGTCAAGTTCTACTTTCCTCCCACTCACTTCTTTCGAGAGAAACTCCTTCTCCAGAAAGTTTTCAAATTTAGCAACAAAAGTCTCGCCTTCGGATCAGTGATAGAAGGTGTATCCAATAGTTTCCTTTGGATATCCTATGAAGACACATTTCTCCGATTTGGGTTCGAGCTTATCAGGTTGAAGCTTTTTCACATAAGCATTGCAGCCCCAAACTTTCAGAAACGACAACTTTGGTTTCTTGCCAAACCACAGTTCATAAGGCGTTGTCTCAACGGATTTTGATGGTGCCCTATTTAACGTGAATGCGGCCGTCTCTAGAGCGTATCCCCAAAACGATAGCGGTAAATCAGTAAGAGACATCATAGATCGCACCATATCTAGTAAAGTACGATTACGACGTTCGGACACACCATTACGTTGTGGTGTTCCGGGTGGCGTGAGTTGCGAAACTATTCCACAATTTTTCAAATGTACACCAAACTCGTAACTCAAATATTCTCCTCCACGATCAGATCGTAGGAATTTTATTTTCTTGTTACGATGATTTTCAACTTCACTCTGAAATTCTTTGAACTTTTCAAACGTTTCAGACTTATGTTTCATTAAGTAGATATACCCATATCTGCTTAAGTCATCTGTGAAGGTGAGAAAATAACGATATCCGCCACGAGCCTCAACATTCATTGGACCACATACATCTGTATGTATGATTTCCAATAAATCTGTTGCTCTCTCCATAGTACCGGAGAACGGTGTTTTTGTCATCTTACCCATAAGGCACGGTTCACAAGTACCAAGTGATTCATAATCAAGTGGTTCCAAAAGCCCATCAGTATGGAGTTTCTTCATGCGCTTTATACTGATATGACCTAAACGGCAGTGCCACAAATAAGTTGCACTATCATTATCAACTCTGCATTTTTTGCTTCAACACTATGAATATGTGTGTCACTACTATCAAGATTTAATAAGAATAGACCACTCTTTAAGGGTGCATGACCATAAAAGATGTTACTCATGTAAATAGAACAACCATTATTCTCTGATTTAAATGAATAACCGTCTCGCATCAAACAAGATCCAGATATAATGTTCATGCTTAACGCTGGCACCAAATAACAATTATTTAGGTCTAATATTAATCCCGAAGGTAGATGTAGAGGTAGCGTGCCGACTGCGATCACATCGACTTTGGAACCATTTCCCACGCGCATCGTCACCTCGTCCTTAGCCAATCTTCGCTTAATCTGTAGTCCCTGTTTCGAGTTGCAAATATTAGCAACAAAACCAGTATCAAATACCCAGGTGCTACTGCGAGCATTAGTAAGGTACACATCAATAACATGTATATCACATATACCTTTGTTCACCTTGCCATCCTTCTTATCCGCCAAATACTTGGGGCAGTTCCGCTTCCAGTGACCAGTCTGCTTGCAGTAGAAGCACTCAGTTTCAGGCTTAGGTCCAGGTTTGGGTTTCTTCTCTTGAGTAGCAACTTGCTTGCTGTTCTTTTTGAAGTTCCCCTTCTTCCCTTTGCCCTTTTTCTTGAAACTAGTGGTCTTGTTGACCATCAACACTTGATGCTCCTTCTTGATTTCTACCTCCGCAGCTTTCAGCATTGCGAAGAGCTCAAGAATAGTCTTATTCATCCCTTGCATATTATAGTTCATCATGAAGCTCTTGTAGCTTGGTGATAGTGATTGGAGAATTCTGTCAATGACGCAATCATCTGGAAGATTAACTCCCAATTGAATCAAGTGATTATTATACCCAGACATTTTGAGTATATGCTCACTGACAGAACTGTTCTCCTCCATCTTGCAGCTATAGAACTTACTGGAGACTTCATATCTCTCAATCCGGGCATTTGCTTGAAATATTAACTTCAACTCCTGGAACATCTCATATGCTCCATGACGTTCAAAACATCGTTGAAGTCCCGATTCTAAGTCGTAAAGCATGGCACACTGAACTATCGAGTAGTCATCAGCTTTGCTCTGCCAGACGTTCATAACATCTGGTGTTGCTCCAGCAGCAGGCCTGGAACCCAGCGGTGCTTCCAGGACGTAATTCTTCTGTGGAGCAATGAGGATAATCCTCAAGTTACGGACCCAGCCCGTGTAATTGCTACCATCATCTTTCAACTTTGCTTTCTCAAGGAACACATTAAAATTCAACGGAACAACAACACGAGCCATCTATCTACGATCAAGCATAAACAAGCAAGATACTATCAGGTACTAAGTTTCATGATAAATTTAGGTTCAATTTACTTAAAGAACTCCCACTTAGATAGATATCCCTCTAATCCTCTAAGTGATTACGTGATCCAAATCAACTAAACCATGTTCGATCATCACGTGAGATGGAGTAGTTTCATTGGTGAACATCACTATGTTGATCATATCTACTATATGATTCACGCTCGACCTTTCGGTCTCCGTGTTCCGAGGCCATATCTGTATATGCTTGGCTCATCAAGTATAACCTGAGTATTCCGCGTGTGCAACTGTTTTGCACCCGTTGTATTTGAACGTAGAGCCTATCACACCCGATCATCACGTGGTGTCTCAGCACGAAGAACTTTCGCAACGATGCATACTCAGGGAGAACACTTCTTGATAATTAGTGAGAGATCATCTTATAATGCTACCGTCAATCAAAGCAAGATAAGATGCATAAAAGATAAACATCACATGCAATCAATATAAGTGATATGATATGGCCATCATCATCTTGTGCTTGTGATCTCCATCTTCGAAGCACCGTCGTGATCACCATCGTCACCGGCGCGACACCTTGATCTCCATCGTAGCATCGTTGTCGTCTCGCCAATCTTATGCTTCCATGACTATCGCTACCATTTAGTGATAAAGTAAAGCATTACAGCGCGATTGCATTGCATACAATAAAGCGACAACCATATGGCTCCTGCCAGTTGCCGATAACTCGGTTACAAAACATGATCATCTCATACAATAAAATTTAGCATCATGTCTTGACCATATCACATCACAACATGCCCTGCAAAAACAAGTTAGATGTCCTCTACTTTGTTGTTGCAAGTTTTACGTGGCTGCTACGGGCTTAAGCAAGTACCAATCTTACCTATGCATCAAAACCACAACGATAGTTTGTCAAGTTGGTGCTGTTTTAACCTTCTTAAGGACCGGGCGTAGCCACACTCGGTTCAACTACAGTTGGAGAAACTGTCACCCGCTAGCCACCTCTGTGCAAAGCACGTCGGGAGAACCGGTCTCGCGTAAGCGTACGCGTAATGTCGGTCCGGGCCGCTTCATCCAACAATACCGCAGAACCAAAGTATGACATGCTGGTAAGCAGTATGACTTATATCGCCCACAACTCACTTGTGTTCTACTCGTGCATATAACATCAACATATAAAACCTAGGCTCGGATGCCACTGTTGGGGAACGTAGTAATTTCAAAAAAATTCCTACGCACACGCAAGATCATGGTGATGCATAGCAACGAGAGGGGAGAGTGTGATCTACGTACCCTTGTAGACCGACAGCGGAAGCGTTAGCACAACGCGGTTGATGTAGTCGTACGTCTTCACGGCCCGACCGATCAAGCACCGAAACTACGGCACCTCCGAGTTTTAGCACACGTTCAGCTCGATGACGATCCCCGGACTCCCATCCAGCAAAGTGTCGGGGAAGAGTTCCGTCAGCACGACGGCGTGGTGACGATCTTGATGTACTACCGTTGCAGGGCTTCGCCTAAGCACCGCCACAATATTATCGAGGACTATGGTGGAAGGGGGCACCGCACACGGCTAAGAATATGATCACGTGGATCAACTTGTCTGTCTAGGGGTGCCCCTTGCCTCCGTATATAAAGGATCCAAGGGGGGTGCGGACGGCCCTAGTAGGAGGCGCGCAGGAGGAGTCCTACTCCTACCGGAGTAGGACTCCCCTCCCTTTCCTTGTCCAAGTAGGAGAGGGGGGAGGAAGGGAGAGAGGAGAGGAAGGAAAGGGGGGCGCCGCCCCTCCCTCCTTGTCCAATTCGGACTAGGGGGAGAGGGGGCGCGCGGCCTGCCCTGGCAGCCCCTCCTCTTCTCCACTTTAGGCCCATGAGGCCCATTAACCCCCCGGGGGGTTCCGGTAACCCCCCGGTGCTCCGGTTTTATCCGAAACTTCCTCGGAACACTTCCGATGTCCGAATATAGCCGTCCAATATATCAATCTTTATGTCTCGACCATTTCGAGACTCCTTGTTATGTCCGTGATCATATCCGGGACTCCGAACTAACTTAGGTACATCAAAACTCATAAACTCATAATATAACTGTCATCGAAACCTTAAGCGTGCGGACCCTACGGGTTCGAGAATAATGTAGACATGACCGAGACACGTCTCCAGTCAATAACCAATAGCGGAACCTGGATGCTCATATTGGCTCCCACATATTCTACGAAGATCTTTACCGGTCAGACCGCATAACAACATACGTTGTTCCCTGTGTCATCGGTATGTTACTTGCCCGAGATTCGATCGTCGGTATCTCAATACCTAGTTCAATCTCGTTACCGGCAAGTCTCTTTACTCGTTTCGTAATACATCATCTTGCAACTAACTCATTAGTTGTAATGCTAGCAAGGCTTATGTGATGTGCATTACCGAGAGGGCCCAGAGATACCTCTCCGACATTCGGAGTGACAAATCCTAATCTCGAAATACGCCAACCCAACATGTACCTTTGGAGACACCTGTAGAGCACCTTTATAATCACCCATTTACGTTGTGACGTTTGGTAGCACACAAAGTGTTCCTCCGGCAAACGGGAGTTGCATAATCTCATAGTCATAGGAACATGTATAAGTCATGAAGAAAGCAATAGCAACATACTAAACGATCGGGTGCTAAGCTAATGGAATGGGTCATGTCAATCAGATCATTCATCTAATGATGTGATCCCGTTAATCAAATAACAAATCTTTGTCCATGGTTAGGAAACATAACCATCTTTGATTAACGAGCTAGTCAAGTAGAGGCATACTAGTGACACTCTGTTTGTCTATGTATTCACACATGTATTATGTTTCCGGTTAATACAATTCTAGCATGAATAATAAACATTTATCATGATATAAGGAAAAAAATAATAGCTTTATTATTGCCTCTAGGGTATATTTCCTTCACCATCCTGTAGTATGATCTGAGCCATGTAACCCTAGTTCGAACGAGTATACAAGGCGAGTTAGGGCCCTCTTAGGAGAGACCTAAGTACCAAATAGATTATGTAGCCATCCAACGCTAGAGTTTCCATCTAGCCCCTTCTTCTGCAGTTGTCGTCGCGACTAGGAACTTGTAATCCAAGAAACACCTCTCTCCAACGATCTTCTTGATCGTCAACGAGCACTCGAGTCATGTAACCACCATAGGTAGGACTAGGGTGTTAGCTCTCCAAGTAGGGCTCAAACCTGAATAAACTACTTATCTCATGTGCTACCATCCTACTCTCACTCCCCTCCGAACAAAATTTGTCATCACTCGATGGTAGTGTCGGTCTAAGAACACTGGCAACAATGGTTGATAATTTTGGATTCTCAGGCCTTGATTGGAACAAAGGGGGGAAATTGAACAATATAAATCTTATAGGGACATTTATCTGACACCATCAGAAACAAACTATATCACGTTATATGTTCATATGAGATTCCAATAGAGTTGTCTATTGCATAGGAACTAAGGATATATCAGGTTGTAGGCACAAAGGGGAATCGTCTATTACATGAACCTTATATATATTTGTTATCTCTGTGCCTACAATGCCCCGATTTCCCCTTTGTAACATTTAGAAGACAAAATTGTAGTTTTTATGTTCTTTTGGTTCATTTAAGAACTAAGGATACATGGCATCTCAATTTTTCTTCTTTATTTTGATTTCCTATGTTCCAAATGGGTCCTTAGTGTGTTATTTCCCCTAATTTTAGGTATACCCAAAAAGGGAATAAAGGCTTTGTTTGTTTGGGCTATGACTCAAACATAAGTGTGTGTGAGATGGCTATTGAAGGGAAGCTGCTATGATGGAAAAGAGGGTCGATGATGCCTTAGCCCGACACGACACTGTTTTGGGTGGGTGAGATAGCAAGTGTAAACATGCGTTGAGGGGTTGATCAAGGCACCCGTGGGAACCGAAAGGGAAGCGAGGTTATGGGAGAGCTCCGGAATTGCATTATAGTAAATAAATACTATTGGTCCCCTTCGAAGCAGGCGAGAACATGTTTTCATGGAAAGTTGTTTTAAGAAACCTAGACAAACACACCATTGAATCCTTTAATTCACTAAGGGTGTGTTTGCTTTCGATCACGGGCCGGACTGGAACGGGTTCATTTCTCCCCTGGGCCTGTACCAGAACCAATTCGTCCTCCCGAATCGAATATACCGTCAATATGCCGAACGCACACGTTCCTCCAAATCGGAGGAATCACATGGAACGGCCCCTCATGAGGCACTTTCACCTCCTTCCCCCGACGCTACCTCCTGCCGTCGGCCGCTCCTCTTCCTCGATCCGCGCTGTCGGTCGCTCCTCTCCCTCGATCCACGTCGTCGGCCGCTCATCTCCTCCCCCGTGTCGTCCTCTTCTCCTCTCCCTCGTCTCCTCCTCAATCGGCTGCAGGGGGCGGATGCATGGTTCACGGCTGTGAAGACGGGCTTCGACGTCCAGCGCTCAACCGGTGGCAAGGCGGCGGGTGCTCGGCTCATGGACGGGAAGACGAGCGGCAGCGGGACGGTAGCCGCGCGGCTGTGACGCCCCCGATTTGACCGTACACTAATCATACACGCAAACGTGTACGATCAAGATCAGGGACTCATGGGAAGATATCACAACATAGCTCTACAAATAAAATAAGTCATACAAGCATCATATTACAAGCCAGGGCCTCGAGGCTCGAATACAAGAGCTCGATCATAGACGAGTCAGCGGAAGCAACAATATCTGAGTACAGACATAAGTTAAACAAGTTTGCCTTAAGAAGGCTAGCACAAACTGGGATACAAATCGAAAGAGGCGCAAGCCTCCTGCTTGGGATCCTCCTAAACTACTCCTGGTCGCCGTCAGCGGGCTGCACGTAGTAGTAGGCACCTCCCGAGTAGTAGTAGTCATCATCAACGGTGGCGTGTGGCTCCTGGACTCCAACGTCTGGTTGCAGCAATCGGATATAGGAAATGGGAAAAGGGGAAGAAAAGCAACCATGAGTACTCATCCAAAGTACTCGCAAGCAAGGAGCTACACTACATATGTATGCATTGGTATCAAATGGATAAGGGTATCATATGTGGACGGAACTGCAGAAAGCCGGAATAAGAGGGGGATAGCTAGTCCTATCGAAGTCTATGCTTTTGGCCACCTCCATCTTGCAACATGTAGAAGAGAGTAGATGGTAAGTTCACCAAGTAGCATCATGTAGCATAATCCTAACCGATGATCCTCCCCTCGTCGCCCTGTGAGAGAGCGATCACCGGTTGTATCTGGCACTTGGAAGGGTGTGTTTTATTAAGTATCCGGTTCTAGTTATCATAAGGTCAAGGTACAACTCCAAGTCGTCCTGTTACCGAAGATCACGGCTATTCGAATAGATTAACTTCCCTACAGGGGTGCACCACATAACCCAACACGCTCGATCCCATTTGGCCGGACACACTTTCCTGGGTCATGCCCGGCCTCGGAAGATCAACACGTCGCAGCCTTACCTAGGCACAACAGAGAGGTCAGCACGCCGGTCTAAATCCTATGGCGCAGGGGTCTGGGCCCATCGCCCATTGCACACCTGCACGTTGCGTACGCGACCGGTGAGCAGACCTAGCAACCTCCATTACAAAGGAAGTTGCGTTACCGGTCCAACCCAGCGCGCGCCGCTCAGTCGCTGACGTCACGAAGGCTTCGGCTGATACCACGACGTCGAGTGCCCATAACTGTTCCCGCGTAGATGGTTAGTGCGTATAGGCCAGTAGCCAGACTCAGATCAAATACCAAGATCTCATTAAGCGTGTTATTCCGAAATAACCACAGACGCTGACCAGGGCCAGGCCCACCTCTCTCCTAGCTGGTCTCAACCCGCCCTGTCGCTCTGCCACAAAGTAACCGTCGGGGGCCTTCGGGAACTCAGGCCCACCTCTACCGGGATGGAGCCACCTGCCCCTTCAGCCCCCAACATCGAAATCACTCGCGGGTACTCCTACGAGCCGACCCGACTTTAATCACCACCGGTATAGCATGTATTTAAGTATAAGTAAATACCCGTGATCACCTCCTGAGTGATCACGGCCCGATAGTATAGCATGGCAGACGGACAAGAATGTAGGGCCACTGATGATAAACTAGCATCCTATACTAAGCATTAGGATTGCAGGTAAAGGTAACAACAGTAGTAGCAAGGACAAGCTATGCATCAGGATAGGATTAACGGAAAGCAGTAACATGCTACGCTACTCTAATGCAAGCGGTATAGAGGAGAGTGGGCAATATCTGGTGATCAAGGGGGGGGGGCTTGCCTGGTTGCTCTAGCAAGAGAGAGGGTTCGTCAACACCGTAGTCGTACTGGGTAGCAGCGGCGTCGGTCTCGATGTCTAGCGAGAGAAGAGGGGGGAGAAACAATAAATAGAATGCAAACAAATGCATGACAATGCATGACATGACAAAGCGTAAAGCTAGGTGTGCCCTAACGCGGTATGAGGTGGTACCGGTGAAGGGGGGAAACATCCGGGAAAATATCCCCGGTGTTTCACGTTTTTGGACAGATGAACCGGAGGGGGAAAGTTGCGTGTTTGCTATGCTAGGGATGCATGGCAGACGAACGGGTTGCGTATCCGGATTCGTCTCGTCGTTCTGAGCAACTTTCATGTACAAAGTTTTTTCATCCGAGCTACGGATTATTTTATATTAATTTTAAAAGATTTAAATCATTTGTAGGATTTATTTAATTATTTAAAACAACATTATCCAGAACAGTGTTTGCTGACGTCATCATGGCGTCAGTATGACGTCAGTAGTGTTGACTGGGTCAAACTGAAGTGTGGGTCCCTCACGTCATAGACTGTTCAGTTAGCAGTTTAATTAAACAGAGTTAATTAGATAATAATCTAATTAGTTTAATTAAACATGATTAATTTAGTTAATTAATTACTTAATTAATTAATTAATTAGTTAACATTTTCATTTATTTATTGTAATTTTATTTTTTTAATTAATTTTTTTAAAACGTTCAAGGGCGTGGGCCCCGTTTGTCATAGGCACAGGGGCCAAACGGGCGCGGGCGATTCGGGCGCAGGGACGCCCGTTAACGGGCGGAGGCCACGACCCAGCGCAGCAGGGCGCCGGCGGCCACGGCGCTGGTCAGGGGAGACCCAGGCCACAGCGGCCATAGCGGAACGGCAAGTGCGATGGCGGCCTCGGCACATAGTGCGTGGCCACGACGAGCGGTAGGGTGGAGCTGGCCGCGGCGCGGTGGAGGCGAAGGGTGCCGGCGGGGGGCGCGAGCCGTGCTGGGGAAACTCGGCGGCGCCGACGAGCAGCGGCAACGGGCGCAGCCGAGCAGCGCGGCCGATGAACAGGGAGAGCAAAGACGGTCGCGGGGCTATGCGGCGATGACGGAGCGGGGCGACCAAGGTGCGGCTCGAGGCGGGGCACGACGCGGGAAGGGGTTGCCGGAGACTACGTTTGGCGAGGCGCGCGGCCGTGGGCGCAAAGGTGTGCGCGCGGGCGAGCGCGGGGACGCGGGGCAGTCGGAGCAAAGCTGCATGCAAGCAGCAGGTGGTCGTGCGGGGCGGCGGGCGAGCAGCGGGGCGCGCGGCGTCGGACGGT
>NC_041382.1:413481409-413488935 GCF_002162155.2 Triticum dicoccoides
AGTGGGGGGTCGTGCGGGAGGAGTGGGGGGAGATCGTGCAAGGCGACGGGAGGGGCGCCGTCCAGATCCAGGGGGCGATGGGAAGTGGGAGGGGATCGGGGAGGGGAGAGGCTAGGGTTTCCTTCGGTGGGGGGTTATGGAGGGTTTAGGTGGGCCGGTCCGATTGGATGGCCAGCTGGGCTAAGGCCCAGCGCTGGGGGGGTGCTTTTTGTTTTGCTTTGTTTTATCTCTTTTCCTTTTATTTATTCTTTCCTGCTTTATTTTAGTTGCATTCTATTTTAGTAAAATATACACTTAGTATCTAAATTAGTATTACAACTTAGTCCATAGTCACAAAAAGTCTAGACCCCAAATAACTTAGTTTGACATTTTATTAATTATAAAAGGTATTTAAATAATCATTTTTGCTACTGTTTTATTCATCTCATAGTATTTAAACATTTTATAAATGTGTGGTTTTTCCACCATAATTATCTATGCAATATTTGGTTCACTCCAAACATTTTAGTTTTAATATTTGAAAACTTTTATTGTTTGCCTATTTTTTTGAATTGGTTTCGAACTAACTCGAGATTAGCAACTATAAACGAGGTGACGTGGCATCATTAGCAGAGGATCACTGTAGCTTAATTACCCGGGCGTCACAATTCTCCTCCACTATAAGAAATCTCGTTCCGAGATTAAGAGGGGAGTAAGGGAAAGATGTGGCTACGAAATTCTATCGAGTCTTCTTGGTCTTGGTTGCTCTTCTCGGAGAGGTTGATACATTACATCGATGCCTTCATTCCTCTGCTTCAGGTCATCATGAGGGAGTCATCATCCTTTTCTTCGGGAACTCCAACGTACTTATGAATAGGTAAGGGGCAGCTTGGCTATGACAGCATGCTTACGAGGGAAACAATCTGGGGTTAACCATGAATGAGCATAAGATTATCTCACGAGTTGAACATATAAAATACATCGAGAGTACGATACGAAGGTACAATGAAAGGGTCCAAGCGGATAGATAGCTGCTCAAAGTCTAAACCAAAGTGAGAAAGGGGTTCAGAGCGGCGAGAGTAAGCATTGCGTCTGATACCAGAATAGAGCAGTAGGAAGGTGGCTCGCGAATTACCTACGAAGCCAAGCATAAGGGATAACTTTGAAGCAGGGATGTACAGGAGAGTCAGGTTTTGATCCTGTGGAACTATGGGTTATGGACCCACCATGTGGGTTAAAAGTAGGAAGGGCGGTGACGTCTTGCACGATCATGTAAGCAAGGCATGTCAGAGGATAGCCTGTTAGTTATGTCGGCAACAACTTCGGTACCAAGGGCGAGGGACGAAGAGAACCATTTTCCTGCTCGTTGAATGAGGCGGACCATTAGGCAAAGTTCTCGTCCATCGGTGGATACCGGAATGTCATCAACAATAGTAACAGGTTCTTACTGACAGAGTTGTACACCGAGGTGCTTACAAAAGCAGTGACTTATTACTGCTTAGATCATATAAACCTCAAGAAGGTTAAAAAAACAATGGAAAGGAAAATGTGATTATACACATATTTCAGGGGTATATCCTTCCCAAGGACAAACAGAGCATGATATCCACGACAGCATATATGTAGAAAACCCTTTAGAAAAGGGGGAAGAAATTTCATGACATTACCCATACAATAGTGTTTGGATAATTGAGCAAGAAACATTTGGCATTGGGATTCAATGTTCTTGTTGAAAATCGGTGTACCACAGACAAGCTTCGAGATAGTATTGACATGGTCTTCAAGCAAAGGTTAGACTTTGGATACACAAAGGATCCATCAGGATAAACTTATTAAACAAGGCATTCAATTTCCTCATGGGAAAATGGTTAACCTTGTTAAAAAGGAAACTATAACACTAGGCCCTTCGGTCAAGTGTGCTAGGAATGACATCAACTTACCGGGTCATAAAAGACCAATGTTATAACTCTTGGAAATATATTCCGACCATCATATCTAACCGAGATTCAAATCTGATGGGTGTTAGGATAACTCAGACTCGGGATACCTGAGAAGAAAGGTGCAACACAAATTGTCGAGATGACATTGTAAGATTCTCGGGAATTGAACTATGGGAGCGAGTTCCGACACAAGAGTTCATCAGTAAACCAAAGAGAGGATGAGGAGGTGGCTGATAGGCTCAGCAACAAATCATCGAGATTTCCAAAGGATTGATTTCCACAATTATGTGAACAAGGAAATATCATTTGTCGGATCAAATGATATAATGACGTATGCTTGAGGGAAACATACACAACTGAACAATGATAGAAGGGTGCACCCAGGAATCTAGACTAGGTAGCACGATCAATGTTCGAATGGTGATTCAATAAGCAATAGACTTAGAATGAAACTGTAGACTAATAACCTCAAAGCAATAGGGTTGCTAGAAGTTTAGAATTTACACATCACAGACCATTTGTCGGTATTCCGGTTAGAAACAACAAGGAGACCAAGAAAGAATGGTGATGGTGAGAAGCATCAATATACCAAGAATTCTTAAGAGGTGGAGCAATCCTCACAACATCCTTGTCATAAAGGACATTAATACTTCAAGGTGGAACATCATACAAGCTGGACAGCAAGTTGCAATCATAACATGAACATGTTTGTGTTGTGGGAAGGCAAGAATGTTGTCGATGATAACACAATCATCGAGGGGCAAGGATGGTAATTCTCATCATGAATTTGATTGATATCCTGGAAGAGCTCAGGATGTTGCTGATGACCACGACACATTTTTCGAGAGATTTCATGAAGATGTAATCGGTCGGCGATGACATCAAGTCAAATGATGAGGCAGCGAAAGTCAAATAATACTTGAAGAAGAACTCATAAGAAGTTATGCAGTTCCGTGATAATCTCGAGATACTAGAGGGGGTAATACTCGATGACAGATCAAAGTAGAGGTTGGACTGGGGTATTGCTCTACAGAAGACAAGCGCTTAAACTTGCACGTGAAATGGTATTTAAAGGAGAACATGGTCGGAACCACGATTGCAAAAGGCCAGATCCCGGATATAAGATGAACTTATACCAAAGGAATAATTTAATTTAAGAGAAGCTTTAACGATAAGATCTACATCGTGTCCATGGGCATGAACACAAAGTTCAAGGTCGACTCCCACTTCTCCAATGCATAACCTTTCATTCACTTCTCACTTTCGAAGAAGTTGTAGTGTTGAAATTTCATCTGGCAAAATACTAGAAGTGTATGACTCGTGAAAACTTTCGAGTTCACACGGTTTTAGAGAAGGTTGTATAGGTTCAACCCATCAGGGTTTCTTAGAAACATATACCACGAGTTTCAAGAGTAAATATCACAAGCTCGAAAGTAGAGCATGGTTAGCAAAACAGAGAATACAATTTACCAAAGGTATCATATACCCATGGAAAGGCTCACAAGGTTATTGAATAGGAAGGACACTGCCGGATAATAATCCAACAAGGGGTCCTATGGTCTACAATGGAGCTGATGCGAGTATCGGTACTCTATCTGAGGAAGATGGAATGAAAGGGCATCAGATTATATAAACAACTGACTATTTCAAATCTCAAATACAAAGGAATTATCATTTCCAAATCAAGGGATCAAAAGCCAACGCTCTCATTAAGAATGGATCAGTCGAATAGACTTAGGGGTACAATTGACGACAATTTGATTGGTCGATAACCAACTCATGTTTAAAATGACGTGTGAGCCGGAAGGATGAATCATTGGATCTGATTGAGGATGCCGAGCATTCACAACATTTTGAATCAACGGACTCAAAATGATAATAACAAGGGATGCCAATAAAATTATAGACTTATGGGATTAACCATAATGCAAGCAAGTAAGAACTTCAAGAGTAATAGGCTACTCAGGATTTTCGGAAGTTCAAATATTATTTTGAAGACTTTTGTGAAATACGTGAACCAACTGGGGATGAGAAAATATCCGGTGAGTGCTAGAAATTACCCATAGTGGTATTCATGTGGCAAAGAAATGCAAGGCAGTAGGCACAAAGTATTCTCGGAACAATAGAGAGAATTTTGGGGCATCTTGTAATAACAAGATCAATGAGGAATGATTATATGAATGGCACATGTACGTGGTTATCCATAGAGGTTTATCGATAGAAGGGAATTGCAAAAGCAACAGGCACAAGGTCTCGACAGAATATCGGAGAGTATCTTCGAAATCTTCTAGTGCAGCCGGCGATCATCTGGACTGAAGGGGGTGCTCCAGGAGAAAGTATTTTCGAGAACCTAAGTTAGATTTTTAGTAAATTCATTAAACCCGAATAGGAGAGAGTTCAAAGTCCCAGAGCATACACGAGGAATAAAAGATCCTAATACCCCCCAATGGCGACGTGGGCCCATAGGCCACACAACCATGTTAGTAAAGGTTTTGCAATGACTAGACTCAACTTCGGCCAAGGAGTTGGAAAGGGGATTCCTACAGGCAGTCGGCTCTGATACCAACTTGTGACGCCCCCGATTTGACCGTACACTAATCATACACGCAAACGTGTACGATCAAGATCAGGGACTCACGGGAAGATATCACAACACAACTCTACAAATAAAATAAGTCATACAAGCATCATATTACAAGCCAGGGGCCTCGAGGGCTCGAATACAAGAGCTCGATCATAGACGAGTCAGCGGAAGCAACAATATCTGAGTACAGACATAAGTTAAACAAGTTTGCCTTAAGAAGGCTAGCACAAACTGGGATACATATCGAAAGAGGCGCAGGCCTCCTGCCTGGGATCCTCCTAAACTACTCCTGGTCGCCGTCAGTGGGCTGCACGTAGTAGTAGGCACCTCCCGAGTAGTAGTAGTCATCATCAACGGTGGCGTCTGGCTCCTGGACTCCAACGTCTGGTTGCAGCAATCGGATATAGGAAAGGGGAAAAGGGGAAGAAAAGCAACCGTGAGTACTCATCCAAAGTACTCACAAGCAAGGAGCTACACTACATATGTATGCATTGGTATCAAATGGAATAAGGGTATCATATGTGGACTGAACTGCAGAAAGTCGGAACAAGAGGGGGATAGCTAGTCCTACCGAAGTCTACGCTTCTGGCCACCTCCATCTTGCAGCATGTAGAAGAGAGTAGATGGTAAGTTCACCAAGTAGCATCGTGTAGCATAATCCTAACCGATGATCCTCCCCTCGTCGCCCTGTGAGAGAGCGATCACCGGTTGTATCTGGCACTTGGAAGGGTGTGTTTTATTAAGTATCCGGTTCTAGTTGTCATAAGGTCAAGGTACAACTCCAAGTCATCCTATTACCGAAGATCACGGCTATTCGAATAGATTAACTTCCCTGCAGGGGTGCACCACATAACCCAACACGCTCGATCCCATTTGGCCGGACACACTTTCCTGGGTCATGCCTGGCCTCGGAAGATCAACACGTCACAACCCTACCTAGGCACAACAGAGAGGTCAGCACGCCGGTCTAAATCCTATGGCGCAGGGGTCTGGGCCCATCGCCCATTGCACACCTGCATGTTGTGTACGCGGTCGGTGAGCAGACCTAGCAATCTCCATTACAAAGGAAGTTGCATTACACGTTCCAACCCGGCGCGCACCCCTTAGTCGCTGACGTCACGAAGGCTTCGGCTGATACCACGACGTCGAGTGCCCATAACTGTTCCCGCGTAGATGGTTAGTGTGTATAGGCCAGTAGCCAGACTCAGATCAAATACCGAGATCTCGTTAAGCGTGTTATTCCGAAATAACCACGGACGCCGACCAGGGCCAGGCCCACCTCTCTCCTAGGTGGTCTCAACCTGCCCTGTCGCTCCGCCATAAAGTAACCGTCGGGGGCCTTCGGGAACTCAGGCCCACCTCTACCGAGATGGAGCCACCTGCCCCTTCAGCCCCCAACATCGAAATCACTCGCGGGTACTCCTACGAGCCGACCCAACTTTAATCACCACCAGTATAGCATGTATTTAAGTATAAGTAAATACGTGTGATCACCTCCCGAGTGATCACGGCCCGATAGTATAGCATGGCAGACGGACAAGAATGTAGGTCCACTGATGATAAACTAGCATCCTATACTAAGCATTAGGATTGCAGGTAAAGGTAACAACAGTAGTAGCAAGGACAGGCTATGCATCAGGATAGGATTAACGGAAAGCAGTAACATGCTACAGTACTCTAATGCAAGCGGTATAGAGGAGAGTAGGCAATATCTGGTGATCAAGGGGGGGGGGCTTGCCTGGTTGCTCTGGCAAGAGAGAGGGGTCGTCAACACCATAGTCGTACTGGGTAGCAGCGGCATCGGTCTCGGTGTCTAGCGAGAGAAGAGGGGGGAGAAACAATAAATAGAATGCAAACAAATGCATGACGATGCATGACATGACAAAGCGTAAAGCTAGGTGTGCCCTAACGCGGTATGAGGTGGTACCGGTGAAGGGGGGAAACATTCGGGAAAATATCCCCGGTGTTTCGCGTTTTCGGACAGATGAACCAGAGGGGGAAAGTTGCGTGTTTTCTATGCTAGGGATGCGTGGCGGACGAACAAGTTGCGTATCCGGATTCATCTCGTCGTTCTGAGCAACTTTCATGTACAAAGTTTTTTCATCTGGGCTACGGATTATTTTATATTAATTTTAAAAGATTTAAATCATTTTTAGGATTTATTTAATTATTTAAAACAACATTATCCAGAATAGTGTTTGCTAACGTCAGCATGACATCAGCAGTGTTGACCGGGTCAAACTGAAGTGTGGGTCCCTCACGTCATAGACTGTTCAGTTAGTAGTTTAATTAAACAGAGTTAATTAGGTTAATAATCTAATTAGTTTAATTAAAGATGATTAATTTAGTTAATTAATTAATTAATTAGTTAACATTTTCATTTATTTATTTTAATTTTATTTTTTTAATTAATTTTTTTAAAATGTTCAGGGGCGTGGGCCCCGTTTGTCATAGGCACAGGGGCCAAACGGGCACGGGCGATTCGGGCGCAGAGACGCCCGTTAACGGGCGGAGGCCACGACCCAGCGCAGCAGGGCGCCGGCGGCCACGGCGCTGGTCAGGGGAGACCCAGGCCACAGCGGCCGGAGCGGAACGACAAGTGCGATGGCGGCCTCGACACGTAGTGCGTGGCCACGGCGAGCAGGGGGTAGGGTGGAGCTGGCTGCGGCGCGGTGGAGGCGAAGGGCGCCGGCGGGGGGCGCGAGCCGTGGTGGGGAAACTCGGCGGCGCCGACGTGCAGCGGCAACGGGCGCAGCCGAGCAGCGCGGCCGACGAACAGGGAGAGCAAAGAGGGTCGCGGGGCTATGCGGCGACGACGGAGCGGGGCGACCAAGGTGCGGCTCGAGGCGGGGCGCGACGCGGGAAGGGGTTGCCGGCGACTGCGTTTGGCGAGGCGCGCGGCCGTGGGTGCGAAGGTGTGCGCGCGGGCGAGCGCGGGGACGCGGGGTAGCCGGAGCAAATCTGCATGCGAGCAGCAGGTGGTCGTGCGGGGCGGCGGGCGAGCAGCGGGGCGCCCGGCGTCG
>NC_041382.1:413489517-413506324 GCF_002162155.2 Triticum dicoccoides
GTGCAAGGCAACGGGAGGGGCGCCGTCCAGATCCATGGGGCGATGGGGAGTGGGAGGGGATCAGGAAGGGGAGAGGCTAGGGTTTCCTTCGGTGGGGGGTTATGGAGGGTTTGGGTGGGCCGGTCCGATTGGATGGCCAGCTGGGCTAAGGCCCAGTGCTGGGGGGGGGGGCTTTTCATTTTGCTTTGTTTTATCTCTTTTCCTTTTATTTATTCTTTCCTGCTTTATTTTAGTTGCATTCTATTTTAGTAAAATATACACTTAGTATCTAAATTAGTATTACAACTTAGTCCATAGTCACAAAAAGTTTAGACCCCAAATAATTTAGTTTGACATTTTATTAATTATAAAAGGTATTTAAATAATCATTTTTGCTACTGTTTTATTCATCTCATAGTATTTAAACATTTTATAAATGTGTGGTTTTTGCACCATAATTATCAATGCAATATTTGGTTCACTTTGAACATTTTAGTTTTAATATTTGAAAACTTTTATTGTTTGCCTATTTTTTGAATTTGAATCGGTTTCAAACTAACTCGAGATTAGCAACTATAAACGAGGTGACGTGGCATCATTAGCAGAGGATCACTGTAGCTTAATTACCCGGGCGTCACAGCGGCTCACGGTCGGGAAGATGGGCGCCAAATCGGCAACTGAAGAGGCGGGCGACAGTGGCATAAACATTTGAACCTAGCTATTATGAAGGAAAATTTGTATTGACAACATATTTAGATAGCAGGAGACGCCTAGTCTGCTCTGCCTCTGCTAGCTTCTTTCTGGCTTCTTCCATCTCTTCTTTGGCTTGGGTGAAGAGAGCATCTGATTGCTCTTTTCGCTTCTTCAGGAACTCAGCTACATTCTCAAGGGTTGTTGCACGCTTTCTTTTAGCCTTTACTAGAGCCACGAGGACACGAACAGTTGATGACTCCACCTGACTTGTGTGTAATCCAATATCATCTAGGAATTTGCACCTTGTGTCTAATCTAGCATCATTAGGGAACGGGCACCTTGTGTGTAATCCAGCTTCATTTTGGAAACATGATCTCGAGGTTGACCATACTTCCCTACTCGCAGGAACTGCATCCTGACACGAAGTTACTTCTTTTTTAGATTAATACTCAGAGCAACCCAGTTCCATTTAGTAGAAGCTAGATAAACAGGACTTGGAGAAGTGAATTCAAAAGGAAAAATATAAAAATAGACTACAAGGTGAGAACAACCACTTCCTACATCAAGCTAAAAACGAAAGCATTAGGACGATTAAGACTCTTCTTATTACACATCAAAGAACACGAGGCTAAGAGAAACAGAAACTACAACATATACACGTTGAAGAACACGAGGCTAAACGAAAGTAATTGAAAGGGTGTTGTGATACGTCTCCAACATATCTATAATTTATGAAGTATTTATTCCAATATATTATCATTCTTGGATGTTTTACAATCATTTTATAGCAACTTTATATCATTTTTTGGGACTAACCTATTGACCCAGTGCCGGTTGCTGTTTTTGCTTGTTTTTTACATCGCAGGAAATCAATATCAAACGGAGTCCAAACACTGTGAAACTTTACAGAGATTTTTTTTACCAGAAGGAACCCAATGGGCCAGTGCTGCACCTGGGGGGGTGCCCCGAGGGGGGGGGGGCACAACCCACCAGGGAGCGCCAGGGCCCCCTGGCGCGCCCAGGTGGGTTGTGCCCACCTCGGTGGCCTCCCACACCCCTTCTTTGCACTATAAATTCCCAAATATTCATAAAACCTTCGGGGTTAACCTAGATCAGAAGTTCCGCCGCCGCATGGCCTCCGTAGCCATCAAAAACCAATCTAGACCTGTTCCGGCACCCTGCCGGAGGGGGGAATCATCTCCGGTGGCCATCTTCATCATCCCGGCGGCCACCACGATGAGGAGGGAGTAGTCCACCCTCGGGGCTGAGGGTTTGTACCAGTAGCTATGTGTTTAATCTCTCTCTCTAGTGATCTATATCATGGGCTTTGTTAACATGCATGGATCATATGATGTTTCTCCCCGCTATACTCTTGGTGTGATGAATTGAGTCTTTACCCTTTGAAGTTTTGTCATGCCGGATTGAATGTTTAGATTTGAGAACACATGATGTATGTCTTGCGGTATGAATACTTGAGGCGACAATGGGGTATCTTATTGATTCACTTGATATACGTTATGGCACTCAACTTCGGATTCCCGCGGCGATATTGGGGTAACCTATGCATAGGGGTTGATGCATGTTTTATTATCTTTTCTCTGATAGAAACTTTGGGGTCTCTTTATAGTTCTTTGTGTGGATTGAGTATTATGAATATGAATTTGCTTTGGTGTTATCTTAGTACGGACTCTAGGATAGATCGAACGGGAAAAATAGCTTTGCGTTATTTTAGTACGGACTCTTGAATAGATCGAACGGAAAGAATAGCTTTGAGGTGGTTTCGTACCCTACAAACAATTCCTATCTTTTGTTCTCCGCTAATAGGAACTCAGAATGATTCTTTATTGCACTTTGAGGGATAATCATATGATCAAACTATGTTAGCATTGTTGAGAGATTGCACTAGCGAAAGTACGGACCCTAGGCCTTGTTTTTAAGCATTGCAATACCATTTTTGTGCATGTTTACTATTTTCTACCTTGTTGTTTTTATTTATTCAGATTATAAAAATATATTTCCACCATCAACACTACACTTTTATCACCATCTCTTCCCCGAACTAGTGCACCTATACAATTTGCCATTTGTATTGGGTGTGTTGGGGACACAAGGGATTTCTTGTATTTGGTTGCAGGGTCGTTTGAGAGAGACCATCTTCATCCTACACCTCTCATGGATTGATGAACCTTAGGTCATCCACTTGAGGGAAAATTGCTACTGTCCTACAAAACTCTGCACTTGGAGGCCCAACACGTGTCTACAAGAATAAAGTTGCGTAGTAGACATCAAGCTCTTTTCTGGCGCCGTTGCCGGGGAGGTGAGTGCTTGAAGGTATATCTTTAGATCTTGCAATTGAATCTTTTAGTTTCTTGTTTTATCACTAGTTTGGTTTATAAAAGAAAACTACATAAAAAATGGAGTTGAGGTTGCATCATATTATTGATCATCTTTATAATATCTTTTTTGAAAATGATGGATCAGAAAATTGTGCTCAATTGTTAGAAGAAGAAGTCAATAAAATGTTTGGCACAACATATTTTAAAGATGAGCATGATTGCAATGTTGTTAGTATAAATTATTTGAATATCCAAAATACTAATGATGATTGCACAAGTCATGACAAAAACGTTTCTTATAAGCATGTCAATTTTTCTGGAGAGAATTGGGAATGCATTTGCACACGGAAAAGGAAAGATAGATTTTGTAAGAAGCGTAAATATTTAGAAATGAAAAAGTTGCAAGAGAGGCTAGATGATTGTGCTGAAAGATTTTATTTTTTTCGCCATCCTTGTGAACTTTGCAATGAATGTGTGATACGTCCATTTTGCATCATGCTTTTATATCGATATTTATTGCATTATGGGCTGTTATTACACATTATGTCACAATACTTATGCCTTTTCTCTCTTATTTTACAAGGTTTACATGTAGAGGGAGAATGTCGGCAGCTAGAATTCTGGGCTAGAAAAGGAGCAAATATTAGAGACCTATTCTGCACAACTCCAAAAGTCCTGAAACTCCATGAAAGTCAGTTTTGGAATATATTAAAAATGTTGGGCGAAGAAAGCACCAGAGGGGGGCCACCCACTGTCCACAAGGGTGGAGGGCGCGCCCCCTGCCTCGTGGGCCACCTGGAAGCCCCCCGATGCCCATCTTCTGGTATAAGGTGTCTTTTGCCCTGGAAAAAAAATCAGAAGGAAGCTTTCGGGGCGAAGCGCCGCCGTCTCGAGGCGGAACCAATTAGGGCTCCGACGGAGCTGTTCTGCCGGGAAACATCCCTCCGGGAGGGGGAAATCATCATCGTCGTCACCATCGATCCTCTCATCAGAAGGGGGTCAATCTCCATCAATATCTTCACTAGCACCATCTCCTCTCAAACCCTAGTTCATCTCTTGTATCCGATCTTTGTCTCAAAACCTCAGATTGGTACATGTGGGTTGCTAGTAGTGTTGATTACTCCTTGTAGTTGATGCTAGTTGGTTTATTCAGTGGAAGATTATATATTCAGATCCTTTATGCACATTAATACCCCTCTGATTATGAACATGAATATGATTTGTGAGTATTTACGTATGTTCCTGAGGACTTGGGAGAAGTCTTGTTATAAGTAGTCATGTGAATTTGGTATTCGTTCGATATTTTGATGAGATGCATGTTGTCTTTCTTCTAGTGGTGTTATGTGAACGTCGACTACATGACACTTCACCATTGTTTGGCCCTAGGGGAAGGCATTGGGAAGTAATAAGTAGATGATGGGTTGCTAGAGTGACAGAAGCTTAAACCCTAGTTTATGCGTTGCTTCGTAAGGGGCTGATTTGGATCCATATGTTTCATGCTATGGTTAGTTTTACCTTAATTCTTCTTTCGTAGTTGCGGATGCTTGCGAGGGGGTTAATCATAAGTGGGATGCTTGTACAAGGAAGGGCAGTACCCAAGCACCGGTCCACCCACATATCAAATTGTCAAAGTAACGAACGTGAATCATATGAGCATGATGAAAACTAGCTTGACGATAATTCCCATGTGTCCTCGGGAGCGTTTTCCTTTATATAAGAGTTTGTCCAGGCTTGTCCTTTGCTACAAAAAGGATTGGGCCACCTTGCTGCACCTTGCTTACTTTTGTTACTTGTTACCCGTTACGAAATACCTTATCACAAAACTATCTGTTACCGATAATTTCAGTGCTTGCAGAGAATACCTTACTGAAAACTGCTTGTCATTTCCTTCTGCTCCTCGTTGGGTTCGACACTCATACTTATCGAAAGGACTACGATAGATCCCCTATACTTGTGGGTCATCAAGACTCTTTTCTGGCACCGTTGTCGGGGAGTGAAGCGCCTTTGGTAGGTGGAATTTGGTAAGGAATAATTTATATAGTGTGCTGAAATTTACTGTCACTTGTTACTATGGAAAATAATCCTTTGAGGGGCTTGTTCGGGGTATCTTCACCCCGACCAGTAGAGCAAAGAGTTTCTCCTCAACCTAATGAACCTACTGAAAATGTTTACTTTGAAATTCTTTCGGGTATGATAGAGAAACTACTAGCTAATCATTTTACAGGAGATGGAACATTACATCCCGATATGCACCTAATCTATGTGGATGAAGTTTGTGGATTATTTAAGCTTGCAGGTATGCCCGAGGATGTTATCAAGAAGAAGGTCTTCCCTTTATCTTTGAAGGGAAAGGCATTGACATGGTTTAGGCTATGTGGTGATATTGGATCATGGAACTACAACCGATTGAAATTGGAATTTCATCAAAAGTTTTATCCTATGCATTTGGTGCATCGTGATCTTAATTATATATATAATTTTTGGCCTCGTGAAGGAGAAAGTATCGCTCAAGCTTGGGGGAGGCTTAAGTCAATGTTATATTCATGCCCCAATCATGAGCTCTCAAGAGAAATTATTATTCAAAAAATTTATGCTCGGCTTTCTCTCAATAATCGCTCCATGCTCGATACTTCTTGTACTGGTTCTTTTATGATGAAGAATATTGAATTCAGATGGGATTTATTGGAAAGAATTAAACGCAACTCTGAAGATTGGGAACTCGACAAAGGTAAGGAGTCAGGTATAACACCTAAGTTTGATTGTGTTAAATCTTTTATGGATACCGATGCTTTTCGTGAATTTAGCACTAAATATGACTTGACTCTGAGATAGTAGCTTCTTTCTATGAATCATTTGCTACTCATGTTGATCTCCCTAAGGCGAAGTGGTTTAAATATCATCCTCCCATTGAAGTAAAAGTAGTTGAACCTATTAAAGTTGAAGAAAAGACTATCACTTATAATGTTGATCCTATTGTTCCTACCGCTTATATTGAGAAACCACCTTTCCCTGTTAGAATAAAGGATCATGGTAAAGCTTCAACTGTGGTTCGTAAAAGTAATGCTATAACACCTACACCCTCTGAGAAAATTAAAGTTGAACCTAGTATTGCTATGGTTAAGGATCTCTTGGTCGATAATATTGATGGGCATGCTATTTACTTCTTTGATGAAGCTGCTATAATTGTTAGACCCGATACTAAAAATAAACATAGACTTGTTGTTGGCATGCCTATTGTTTCTGTTAAAATAGGAGATCACTGTTATCATGGCTTATGTGATATGGGTGCTAGTGTCAGTGCAATACCTTATACTTTATATAAAGAAATTATGCATGATATTGCACCTGCTGAGATAGAAGATATTGATGTTACTATTAAGCTTGCCAATAGAGATACTATTTCACCAGTTGGGATTGTTAGAGATGTTGAAGTCTTGTGTGGGAAAATTAAATATCCTACTGATTTTCTTGTTCTTGCTTCCCCACAAGATGACTTTTGTCCCATTATATTTGGTAGACCCTTCTTGAATACTGTTAATGCTAAGATAGACTGCGAAAAGGATATTGTTACTGTTGGTTTAGGGGATATGTCTCATGATTTTAATTTTACTAAATTTCGTAGACAACCCCATGATAAAGAATTTCCTAGTAAAGATGAAATTATTGGTCTTGCTTCTATTGATGTGCCTCCTAATGATCCTTTAGAACAATATTTGCTAGACCATGAAAATGATATGTTTATGAATGAAAGAAGGGAAATAGATGAAGTATTCTTTAAAGAGGGACCTATTTTGAAACACAACTTGCCTGTTGAAATTCTAGGGGATCCTCCTCCACCCAAGGGTGATCCCGTGTTTGAGCTTAAACCATTACCTGATATTCTTAAATATACTTATCTTGATGAAAAGAAGATATATCCTGTTATTATTAGTGCTAACCTTTCAGAGCAGGAAGAAGAGAAATTATTGAAAACTCTGAATAAGCACCGTGTTGCTATTGGATATAATCTTGATGATCTTAAGGGCATTAGTCCCACTCTATGCCAGCACAAAATAAAATTGGAGAAAGACGCTAAACCGGTTGTTTACCACCAACGACAGTTAAATCCTAAGATGTAAGAAGGGGTAAGAAATGAAATACTAAAACTTCTGGAGGTAGGTATAATTTATCCTGTTGTTGATAGTCAGTGGGTAAGTCCTATCCATTGTGTCCCTAAGAAGGGAGGTATTACTTTTGTTCCTAATGATAAAGATGAATTGATCCCATAAAGAATTGTTACAGGTTACAAAATGATAATTGATTTCCGCAAATTAAATAAAGCTACTAGAAAGGATCATCACGCTTTAACTTTTATTGATCAAATGCTAGAAAGATTATCCAAACATACACATTTTTGCTTTCTAGACGGTTATTTTGGTTTCTCTCAAATACTTGTGTCGAAAGAGGATCAGGAAAAGACCACTTTTACTTGCCCTTTCGGTACCTTTGCTTATAGACGTGTGCCTTTTGGTTTATGTAATGCACCTGCTACCTTTCAAAGATGTTGGCTGCTATATTCTCTGACTTTTGTGAAAAGATTGTTGAGGTTTTCATGGATAATTTCTTCGTGTATGGAACTTCTTTTGATGATTGCTTAAGCAACCTTGATCGAGTTTTGCAGAGATTTAAAGAAACTAATCTTGTCTTGAATTGGGAGAAGTGTCACTTTATGGTTAATGAAGGTATTGTCTTGGGGCATAAAATTTCTGAAAGAGGTATTGAAGTTGATAAAGCTAAAGTTGATGCTATTGAAAAGATGCCGTGTCCTAAGGACATTAAAGGTATAAGAAGTTTCCTTGGTCATGCCGGTTTTTATAGGAGGTTCATTAAAGACTTCTCAAAAATTTCTAGGCCTCTGACTAATCTCTTACAAAAAGATGTTCTGTTTGTCTTTGACGATGATTTTGTAGAAGCATTTGAAATACTTAAGAAAGCCTTGATTTCTGCACCTATTGTTCAGCCACCTGAGTGGAATTTACCCTTTGAAATTATGTGTGATGCTAGTGATTAGGCTGTAGGTGTTGTTCTAGGACAAAGAGTTGATAAGAAATTAAATGTTACCCAATATGCTAGTAAAACTCTAGACAGTGCCCAGAGAAATTATGCTACTACTGAAAAATAATTTTTAGCAGTTGTATTTGCTTGTGATAAGTTCAGACCTTATATTGTTGATTCTAAAGTAACTATTCACACTAATCATGCTGCTATTAAATACCTTATGGAAAAGAAAGATGCTAAGCCTAGACTTATTAGATGGGTTCTCTTGCTACAAGAATTTGATCTGCATATTATTGATAGGAAGGGAGATGAGAACCCCATTGCAGACAGCTTGTCTAGGTTAGAAAATGTTCTTGATAACCCACTCCCTATTGATGATAGTTTTCCTGATGAACAATTAGCTGTCATAAATGCTTCTCATACTGCTCCATGGTATGTTGATTGTGCTAATTACATTGTTGCTAAATTTATACCACCTAATTTCACATACCAGCAAACACTACAAAAAAATACACTTCTATGATGATACATGTTTGTCACAGTAGGTCACGTTTTCTGTCATGCATGTACATCCATGACAATTTTATGACAGAATCAAGATAGTCATACCTGTGTTGTCGTAGAAGTGTTCCATGACATTACCAAAATTATCATCACGGAAGTATCCACTTCCATGACGATAAATCGCGCGTCACAGAAGTGCTTTCGTCAAGGGTGACCGACACATGGCATCCACCATAACGGAACGCCGTTAAGCTATCGGGTCCGGTTTTGGATCCGATAACCCGTTAACAGCCTCGACCAATGGGGATTTTCCATGTGTAAAATCATCATTGGCTGGAGGGAACACGTGTCGGCTCGCCGTTGGGACAGATGTCATCCACTCATTGGACCCAAAGCGCCTATGATACGTCGACATGTGGCACGGCCCAAAAGAGGCCCATTCATGTGAAAAGGCCGGACCGTTTGACTTGGTCAAAAGGTGGCGAGCCGGCCCACGGCAAGCCTGTTAACGGTATGTTCGCATATAGCCCATTTACAGCCCGCTAACCCAGGGCCCGTTTACGGCCTATCCGAATTAGGCCCAGTAGCGTCATCTGGGCCGTCCAATATAATTCCAGCCCGTTTTAACTTCCGGCCCATGTATGGTCCATGATGTCTTTCGACCCATATGAGGCCCTTAGTAACCCTCGGCCCATTAACGACCTGTGGTAAAACTGGCCCGTAATGAACAGTGTATCACTTTATACCCATTAACGGCCCATTCTTCCATTGGTCCATTTCCAACCCATGTTATCTTTCGGCCTTCTCAGGGCCCATTTATTCTTGGGCTCATTTCCAGCATTCGTTTACTTTCGGCCCTTTACTGTCATTTTCTGCTTGTGGGCCAAATTCAGCCCATGGTTACAGTCGGCCCATTTGTGGCCCGTTAATACGTTGGGCCATTTTCATAGCGTCATCAAATACGGCCGATTAACGACGACCTGTTATGGTTGGCCCATGAACGGACGATTTCAACTCTAGCGCATTTACGACCATAATGTGGTCTATTATTGGCTCATGTTTGGCCAACCGATCATACGGCCCGTAGAAGGCCCATTGATGATACGGCCGTAGAAGGCCCATTGTGTCAACAGCCCGTATAAGGCCCATGGTTTCTATGCCCCGTAGAAGGCCCATTGTTTCTATGGCCCTTAGAAGGCCCATTGTTTCTACGGCCCGTACAAGGCCCATGTTAACTATAGTAAATATGTAGCCCATGGTTAATGTGGCCTAGTTTTAAAAAATAGGGAATTGCGGCCACTAGCAAACCGCGGAAAAAGAACTGCACTGACTACAAGAAAACAAATAAACAAGACAATAAGGAAATAAACAGGCAAGCAACTTACGCTAGGCTATCACGGCTATTACACATATTACATCCACTGGGCATCAAAGTTCGCCACCAGTGCAAATATAGGGAACAAAGCAGCATATAAACACCGCAGCAAAACAAGTCCAAAACTGAAACCACTTCAGAAGAGCTCAAGAAACAATATCCTGAGTACCCATAATGCTGGCAAGATGCTTAGCAAGCTTGCTAACTTTCTCTTGTTTGGCGCTTAAATCCTCCAGCACTTGTTGTTGCACCAGAAAGTATGCATCTGAATTATGCAGGGACTTCCTCAGTCCTTTGGCTTCCTGTCTCATAACATCTGATCGATGTCTTTCAACTTGAAGTTGGGACTCAAGAAGCTGAACTGATTCAGGCAGCGAGTTCGAAGAGCTGGTGCCAGCAGTAGTAGCCAGTAACTCGAACACTACATCAAGACAGGACTTTGGGGTTGTCTTAGTGTCTTCAATATAGTTTTTATCAGCTTTCTTGGAGACCAACTGGGATGTCTCACTATCTTGAACCTTATCTGCATTACTTCATGTACCATTGCATAACGGGGTACTCTTCTCCAATATTTTATCCGCATTCTAAAGGAGAAACAAACAAACACATCACAGGTTTACAATGTAGTATATGAAACTCATTTTGGTAAACCAGTTCAGTAGTAAGGTGGACAGGATAACAACATGTAGTATGGTCACTGTATGGTCTATACCATTCTAGTTTATGTTGCCAAATCAAGATAAATACCGTTCGAATCATATCTATTTAAGACAAAGCAGCTTAGACATAATATATGTGTGGGAAACTACACAGCAATAACAACACTTGTAAGGTGCATGGCATGAGAATATAACTATTTATTCAATTGAAACTAAAATCAACATAGAGCAAGTTACAACAGCAAACACGTTAAAGAAACAGTTTAAAACATACCTGTTGCGCCATTGGAGTTTCAGTTGCATCCTTCAAATTTGAAATTAGTTGGTATGAGTAAATACAGTGATGCAAGAGCAAAGTAGTATGAACCATAGCTACGGAACCTGACCTGAGAACAATTCTTCTCCTGCTTTAAGCGTTGAGTTGGGGTTTGGAGTGGTGGTCCTCGTGCTTTGGGCACTGCTGTTGCCTTACTAACTGCTCGTGTTTGGGTGCTCTGTGGTGGAGACGGTGCTGTGTCAACGGGAACTAGGTTACTATCTGCTGGGGTTGGGGTTAGAAGGGGTGTAGCTGGTTCCCTGTCCAACTGGGTAGGGGTACAATCTGCGTGAGTCTGGGTTATGTGTGGTGGGGCTGGTTCTTGGGCAAGTACAGCCGTGGTTCTATCTCCATCGACAGGTAGCACGATCTTTTCTGAAGACCGTGTTTTTACTCCCACAGATACTACCATCACCCCCTCCAATTGAAATGGCTACTAAACAAGAAAAGTAATTGAATGTACATACATTGTAAGATAGACAGGTGCAATGGATAGTAGGGAAGAAAACAGGGCATGAAATAATTCACATTTATGTTGTCTAACCAAACAGAATAGCAGGACATAATTTCACATATATGATGTCTAATTAAACAGGATAGCATGACACAATTTCACATGTATGATGGCTAACTAAACAGGATAGAATGACAACTTCAAAATATGATGACTATGTAAACAGGATGACATGATATAACTATACGATGTGTCTATTAAAGTGGTTGGCATGCCATAAATCACAAACATGCCGTCGATGGAAACATGATGGCATGATATAATTCACGGATAGAATGACATAATTCAAAATATGATGACTATGTGAAGTGTGAACATGATGAGATGATATAACTATATTATGTCTTTAGAAAATGGGTTGGCATGGCATAATTCAGATACATGCTGTCTATGTAAACATCATGGCATGATATAATTCAAATATATGATTTATATACTAAGGAAGTGAGCAGAGGGCAATCGCATATATGATGTGTCAACTAAGGAGATGGCATTCAATATCGTGTATATGATGTAAAAACTAAGCATTGCAATACAACATATGCATGATATGAGTAATATAACCCTCCCAAGTTTGAGCATACACCTCAGGGGGATAATAGGACTGGTCATCTGCCTCTGAGTCCTCCTCTAAAGAGCTATCTATAACCAGCAAGATATCTGCTTCACCAGGTAGCATTGTCTGCTCTGAAGACCTTGTTTTCACTCCAGATTTCTCCATCACCAATTCGAATGGCTGATGCACAGGAAGAGCAGTTGAGTATACAAACATTGTCGACAAAAGCAATGAGAAATACAAAAAAAGGACGGCATGATATAATTCACATATATGACGCTTGGCTAAACAACATGGCATTGCATAATTCACATATATAATGCCTTGCAACAAGATAGCATTGCATAATTCACATATATAATGTCTTGCAACAAGATGGCATTGCATAATTCACATATATGGTAATTAGACACTAAACAGGTGGCATTCACACAAAGCATGTCTAAACTAAGCAAATGACATAGCAATGCAAGATACCATACACACGATATGAGCAACATAACCCTGCCAAGTTAGAGCATGCACCTCGGGGGGGAGGGGGGAATAGGATTGGTCATCTGTCTCTGAATCCTCCTTTGAGGAGCTATCTGTAACTAGCAAGACATGCGCTTCATCAGATAGCATTGTCTTCTCTGAAGACCTTGTTTCCACTCCAGATTTTTCCATGATCGTGTCGAATGGCTGATGCACAGGAAGAGTAATTGAATGTACTAAAATTGTTGACAAATTTAGCACGTAATAAAAAAATGATGTCATGATATAATTCACATATACGAGGACTGGCTAACCAGGGTGGCATTGCAAAATGCACATATATGATGCCTGGCTAAACAAGATGGCATTGCATGATTCACATATACGATAAAGAAACTATACAAATGGCATTGACACGAAGCATGTCTAAACTAAGCAGATGACATCTTTAATGTATACAGTAAGCAATGCAAGGCACCATATGCATGATTTTACCAACATCAGCATGCCAAGTTAGAGCGAAGACCTCATGGGGTAAATAGGAGTGGTCTTATGCTTCTGAATCCCCCTCAGAACAATTATCTTCCTCTTGATTACGATCCGAAATGGGTGGAGGGGGGCTGCCTTTGCGCCCACCATGGAGCGACGTTTGCATGAAATTTTATTGCCATGCAAGGCTCGTCTCTTTTGATCTACATGTTCAGTTCCATTGTGTACAATAACTGACATGCATAGGAATAAAACATAGTGAGATTATGTAAGGAGTGCATGCACAAATCCAGAGTGATGGTAGCAAACTGTGGATAGACCCAAAACAAATGATACCAGGCAGATAATAGCTTTAGTTAAAAAATTACAGATAATGGATCCTTTAATGTTTGTTTGCACCCAACATGAAACTCATAGTAGACACCCAAGATTAACCACATAGTAGACAGGTAGTACTGATTGCTGCCCCAATATGTACCCCGCAACCATTTAAAAACTCAAGTTTCAGCATAAGTTTGGACCCGAGTCGGAGTCTAATAGGTGAACACGACGATAAAGTAGCATGTCATCATATTAAGCAATGCATAATGTAAGAAGACACGGAAGAGTGCGACCTCTCTTGCGGACCCGTGTAGTCCTCAAGGTCATCTGCTCAGTTGATGATGGTAATGCAGTTGTCGTGGCTGCCGGCGGCGGGGAAGAAGATCTGAGGCGGCAAAAGATAGTCTGGAGAGCGGATCCCTGCTGTGGTGAACCCTTCCGTCGTTGGAGCAGCTGAGCTGGGGTGGAACACAGCACCGTAGGAGCAAGACAAACCACACAAGGTTTTCTTTGACACATATCTGTAACAGAAGTAATTGTGTAAGGGCTTGTTTGAATTTGAGGATTCTAACAATGCAGGGATAGGAAATAGACATGAATAGGATAGGAATGCACGTGCAAAACAGGGAATTTAAAAACACATGATTTCTGCCAATCTGGGTGTTTGGTTTACAAGAATTGGAAGATCGCATGATGCAAAGAAGCGTGGTGAGATTAAGTCAAACCACAAGAAGTGTACAACCTCTTTGGTGAAGCCATGTCGACCTCAGCGTGATTAGGTTGGGCGGTGAGGATGCTCCGGCTGACTTGGCTGTCGGAGGAGGGGAAGAAGATCTTAGGCGTCTGGAGATGGAGCCCAAGGTACTGCTCCGCTGTGATGGAGGGTTTCGTCGTTGGAGCAGCTCCGATGAGTTGTACGACGCCGAGGCTGAAGCAGGACAAGAGAGACAATGTTAACCTGAGTGGAATTCTAATAGCATCTCCAATAAATGACGTAAAATACATAACCACAAAGTGCTAGATGTATACTGATACGTCTCCAACATATCTATAATTTTTGATTGTTCCATGCTATATTATATTCTGTTTTGGACATTATTGGGCTTTATTATACACTTTTATATTATTTTTGGGACTAACCTATTAACCGGAGGCCCATCCCAGAATTGTTGTTTTTTGGCTATTTCAGAGTTTCGCAGAAAAAGAATATCAAACGGAGTCCACACGGAATGAAACCTTCGGGAACGTGATTTTTGGAACAAACGTGATCCAGAGGACTTGGACCCTATGTCAAGAAAGCTACCAGGAAGGCACGAGGTAGGGGGGCACGCCTACCCCCCAGGTGCGCCCTCCACCCTCGTGGGGCCCACGTTGCTCCACTGACGTACTTCTTCCTCCTATATATACCTACGTACCCGAAACTACCAGATACGGAGCCAAAAACCTAATTCCACCGCCGCAACCTTCTATACCCGTGAGATCCCATCTTGGGGCCTTTTCCGGAGCTCCGCCGGAGGGGGCATCGATCACGAAGGGCTTCTACATCAACATGATAATCCCCAAGTGCAAGGAATCATCGTAGCAATTTCCAAAGGTGGAAGTGATAAGTATGGAGTGTCGAACCCACAAGGAGCTAAAGGTAAGATCAATATTTCTCAAGCCCTATCTGCCACTGATACGACTCTACGTACACCGAACGTTTGCTTCCAGCTAGCAACGAGAAATAAAATTAGGTTGTGGGTATGAAGAGGATAACTTTGTATGATATCGGAGAGCTAAAATATAAAAGTAGGTGTTGTTATCATGAAGTTAGAATATATTACTAAATATTACAAATAGCGAGTGTGGAATAATGGTGGATCGGTGTGCGGAATTATCCTAGGCAATCGTTAACAAAACCAGTAATCACTATTGCAGTTTCATATGAGGGAGAGGCATAAGCTAACATACTTTCTCTACTTGGATCATATGCACTTATGATTGGAACTCTAGCAAGCATCCGCAACTACTAAAGATCATTAAGGTAAAACCCAACCATAGCATTAAAGCATCAAGTCCTCTTTATTCCCATACGCAACAACCCCCTTACTCAGGTTTGTGTTTCAGTCACTCACCAACCCACTATAAGCGAATCATGAACGTATTGCAACACCCTACAGCGGGAACCCCCCACGCTTGCGTGACACGGAGGGCACCATGGGACAACACCAAGGTAAAACAAACAACTCATACCAATCTAGATCATCAATCAACCCAAAGACAAAAGATATCTACTCAAAACATCATAGGATGGCAACACATCATTGGATCATAATATGTGGCATAAAGCACCATGTTCAAGTAGGGATTACAGCGGGGTGTGGGAGAGTGGACCGCGTAAAATAGATGAGGATGGTGATGATGATGGTGATGTTGATGAAGACGATCACCGTGGCGATGATCCCCCCCGATGGCACTCCGGTGCCACCAAGAGAGAGGAGGAGAGGTTCTCCCCCTTGTGCTACCTCCTCCATGGCTTCCCCCTCTGGTGCTTGGCCTTCATGGTGATGATGTCCCCTCCGGGATCCTCCTCCATGCCCTCCGGTGATGATGGCCCCCTCTGGCAGGGTGCCGGAGAGGGCCTAGATTGGCTTTTGGTGGCTACGGAGGCTTCTGGCGGCGGAACTCCGAATCTAGGTTTCTTTCTGGAAGTTTTGGGTTATATAAGAGGTGTTGGAGTCGGGAACAAGGCAGGGGGTCTCCGGGCTGTCCACGAGGCAGGGGGCGCGCCCAGGGGGGTGGGCGCGCCCCCACCCTCGTGGGTAGCCCGAGATTCTTCTGGCCCAGTTCTTTTACTTCCTGGCCTTCTTCTGGTCCAAAAATAAGCTCCGTCAAGTTTCAGGCCAATTGGACTCCGTTTGGTTTCCCTTTTCTGCGATACTCTAAAACAAGGAAAAAACAAAAAGTGGCACTGGGCTCTAGGTTATTAGGTTAGTCCCAAAAACCATATAAAATAGCATATAAATGTATATAAAACATCCAAGGTTGATAATATAATAGCATGAATACTTCATAAATTATAGATACGTTGGAGACGTATCAGCATCCCCAAGCTTAATTCCTGCTCGTCCTCGAGTAGGTAAATGATAAAAGAAATAATTTATGAAGTGTGAATGCTAGCAAGTGCATAAGTTTCATCAATGATAGTTCCAATCACTTCTTCTAGCATCATTATATATCATAACAGTAGCTCATTTTCATAAAACTTTTCATGATCAAGTAACAAGCTATTCACATGTTAAAGTATAGATCATAAACTCTCTTGAAACTAACAAACTATATCCTCATTCATCAAACAATTGCAATTCATCTTATTTTCAGGAAGGGTCTATGTCAGAGCTTTGATTTAGCAAACTCCACATACTCAACTATCATTTAGTCTCTCACAATTGCTGACACTCACATGATATGAGTTCAAAGTTTTAATCGGACACAGAGAAAGATAGGGGCTTATACTTTTGCCTCCCAACGTTTTACCTCAAGGGTAATGTCAACAATAATAGTTCATGATAACT